>NC_041395.2:8404063-8561563 GCF_900747795.2 Erpetoichthys calabaricus
ATACTTATGGACATGGGATTTCTCAGTTTGTTTATTTTTAACAAATTTGCAAAAACCTCAAGTAAACTTTTTTTCACGTTGTCATTATGGGGTGTTGTGTGCAGAATTCTGAGGAAAAAAATGAATTTAATCCATTTTGGAATAAGGCTGTAACATAACAAAATGTGGAGAAAGTGATGCGCTGTGAATACTTTCTGGATGCACTGTACATATTATTTTCAACTTTTTCATCTTGGGTTTGTTTTAGTATAATTTTGTAATCAATATTTTAACACTTCCTTTAATATTTCTATCCATTACTAGTGGCATCTATTGGTGAAATCTTGAGCTATTCTTCATATGAAAATTTCACTTCTTAATTAACATGGATTAATTGATCAATTTGTGAAACTAATTATTGGTTCATGTATTATCATCAGCAGTGAGCAAGTGTGCAAAATTTCAAGTCATTTGGACAATAGGAAGTGGGTTAAATATCGATTTGTACCAGACAACAAACAGGTGAAGTTAAAATAAGCATGGTAATAATAATAAAAAAATGCGTACACCCTAAGCGAACAGGACTATCCATCCAATTGTGGTTATTTAAGATATCAACGTTTGTCACGTCACGTTAGCAACGGGGTGTAACCAATCACGTTAAAAGTCTTCTGATTGTGTAATGAATTCCTCTTTTGAGTAGTGACCTACCTAATCAATGGATTGTATAAATATAGCACAGAGGACGCTTTTTTCTATGCAAAAACACTAATATTTTCACAATGGCCTTTATTAGGTAATGTAAATAGAGGAAAGGCAGGAACAAAATCAGGGCAGATGAAAGGAGAAGAGGTGACATTAAATGAGAAAAAGCTGGCATTAGAGGTTAATGAGTGGAGAACTGAAAAAGTCAGTCTGTCTTTAACACCAGTAGAACTTTCACGTCCACCGACTCCCACACTTGTCTTCCCTATGGCTCCTTCCATCCTTAGAATCCTAAAAACTCTCTTTCATACTCCCTTACACTCCACCTCCTCTGCAGCAATGAGTCCGACTTCTGTAATGAGACACTCAGAATGAGGAGCTTCTCTTATTGACAGTGGATACCCTTCTCATTTTGTGGACAGGACCCTCAATCAAGCCAGGAGGATTAACCTTCTTTAAGAGAAATCACAATAATGAAACCCACTGGTCTTCCCATTTCACCGTACACCTCAGTCTCTCACACGGGTCATTAAAACAGCATTATCCGAATTTTGCTGACTGATCCTTCTAATGATCTCCTTCCGTTTAGCACCTGACTTACACAAATGTGCCGTCCACAGTTCACATCACAGTGGAGAGCCACAGTACCCTCCAGAGAATTTGAGTTACAGAATAACAGAAACAGATGTGTCACTGGCAAATATGTCACCAGTAATAGTCTTGAGTATGGTCCCCTCTGGCAAGTCTAGTATTAAACCAGGCGCCCATCAGTCTACACTCCAAAACCCATAATGACAACGTGAAAACATGTTTTCAGGAAGGTTGGAAAATTTAGTAAAAGTCAAATTGATATCTCCCTTTCCTAGACGTTGTCACACACGTGCGCATGGGAAGCAGTCTAAGGGTATAAGGTGGGAGTAAAACGCAGAGTCTGGGGTTAACTCATTGCACTAATGCTCCCTCTTCCATGGACCTCCAGAACGAAAGTCCACTTAAAATTCCTCCCTGGTCTGGCAGCATTTCACACCCCTATCGACTTCACTTCCGCCTGAAGACCTTCCTCTTCGACTATAAAACCTGAGCATTCCTCTTCTTTAGCAGTCTTTGTTCGGACTCGTTTTGAAGTGTTTTGGTTTAAGAAACCTACACTATACGGGGAGGAATCCCCAAATCTTCATTTTGCTTTTTGTCTCTTATTCTGTTCACTTTGTCATTATGCGTTATTGAGCGTAGACTGATGGACAAAAATCTCTAATTAAAAATGAAATCTGTAACACAATAAAGTGTGCAGAAAATCAAGGGGTCTGAATACTTTAGGAATCCAATGTACGTTCATGAGCTATAAGAGGAAACTGAATCGTCAGAAATGCCCCTGTGGACATGGGGAGCACATAGAAACTTCACAGTCGTTCAATATCTGACATGTTCATTAGGATTCTGGGGTTGTAAGGTAACAACATTAACCAGTGGGCCTAAAATGTCCTCTTAACAGTATAAAACAGTACAGGATCTTCTTCTTCTTGTTCTTCATCATCATCTTTTCTCACTTCAGTGTGGGGTCGATGTGGTTGATCAACCTTCTCCAAACAGCTCAGTCCTGCACCCCTTCCCTAGTCAGGCCCTTTTCTTTCAGATCTTCTTTTTCTTTCTTTTTCCACCTCCACTTTGACCTCCCTCACTTTCTCTTCCTCTGGACTTCCATTCCCATCACTCATTTGCCCACGTGTTCATTGTCCATACCCCTTCAATCTACTTTTGTGTACTTTCTTAGATGTCCCTCATATGTTGTTGTACCTATGATTGTCTCATGTATTATTCTGTCCTTTTTTGTAAATCCACACATCCATCTCCACATTCTAAGTTCTACCACATCTGCCTATGTCTCAGTTCATTGCTGGTCTTACCACTGTCTTAAAAACATGACCTTTAACCTTTTCCTTAATCATTCGATCACACAATCCCCCTGATACCTTCTTCCAAGTGTTCCATCCACACTGCACACTGTGGGTTATTTATGCGTCTAGTCTTCCATCCTGGGTTACCACTGATCCTAGATATTTAACCTTCTCCACTCATATTCAGCAGCTCTCCCTACAGGCTAACTTCTGAATTCTGATCATCATTAAAAATCAGATATTCTTTCATCTTCATATTTATCTTCAACCCTCTGTCTTCCAATGCCCTTTTCCAGTCTTTCATCTTCTTCTTTCCTGGGGCTACACAGCACAATGTCATCAGCACAAGGCCTGCAACGGGGGGGTTGGTCTTTTATCCAACGAATCAACACATCCATAACCAGATCAAAGACATCAGGACTTCAAGAAGATCTCTGGTGCAGACCAACTTGAAATGGAATCTTGTCTGTAATACCAAGATTACTTTTAAATCAGGGGTGGATCTACCATCAGAACCCTCTTGATTTGTGTTCAGTGGCCTGTGACAGCAAGGCCCCTGTAAATTAGAACTGGGGAACTCCTCCTCTCCTGCGTCTTCAGCCAAATGAGCCTCCACATGCCAAAATGACTGCTGCTCGATAAAATGATTGAGACTCCGCAGGCCAAAAGCTTCTTCTTCTTCTTCTCGGCTGTTCCTGTTTGATGTTGCCACAGTGGATCAACTTTTTCCATATCTTCCTGTCCTCTTCATCTTGCTCTGTCACACTAATCACCTCCATGTCCTCTCTCAACACATCCATAAACCTCCACTTAAAACCTTCCTCTTTTTCTCTTGTCTGGCAGCTCTATCCTTAACATCCTTCTCCCAATGTACTCAACATCTCTCCTCTGCACATGTCCAAACCAAAGCAATCTCGCCACTCTGAATTTGTCTCTCAACTTGAGCTGACCCTCTAATGTCCTCATTTCTAATCCTGTCCATCCTCGTCACACCCAATGCAAATCTTAGCATCTTTAACTCTGCCACCTCCAGCTCTGTCTCCTGCTTTCTGGTCAGTGCCACCATCTCCAACCCATATAACATAGCTGGTCTCATTACTGCCCTGTAGACCTTTCCTTTCACTCTTGCTGATACCCATCTGTCACAAATTACTCCTGGCACTCTTCTCCACCCATTCCACCCTGCCTGCACTCTCTTCTTAAACTCATCCTTAAACTTGAATCCTCACCATGCCACTGACCTCCCTCTCATTCACACACATGTATTCTGTCTTGTTCCTACTGACCTTCATTCCTCTCCTCTCCTCTCATATCTCCATCTCTGCAGGGTCTCCTCAACCTGCTCCCTACTATCGCTACAGATCACAATGTCATCAGCAGACATCACAGTCCACGGGGACTCCTGTCTAATCTCGTCTGTCAGCCTGTCCATCACCATTGCAAATAAGAAAGGGCTCAGAGCCAATCCCTGATGTCATCCCACCTCCATCACTCCTACTGCAGACCTCACCATTGTCACACTTCTCTCGTACATATCCTGTACAACTCTTACGTGCTTCTCTGCCACTCCCGACTTCCTCATACAATACCACAGCTCCTCTCTCCTCACCCTGTCAAATGCTTTCTGCAGGTCCACAAAGACACAATGCAACTCCTTCTGTCCTTCTCTATACTTCTCCATCAACATCAACTTTTATTTGTAAATAAGTTTTTTTTTGGTTAGCTAAACCACTCAAAGCATTAATCCAGTATGGAAGGGGTGATTTAGTTAATATAGGGAAGCGATTCGAGCTCCACGCGTCCCCATGGCTGGACTTTATTCCACCAGAGGTACGGCGGACTGCTGGGGGTTTTACCATCTCCTCTCTGTGGCCGAGACGGTGAAGGAGACACTGTAAACAAAAGTGGGGCATAAGGAGCGGCATACATGCTAACCCATACGGACTGGCTCTTCCCAGTCTCTTCCTCACGAACGCCAGGTCTCTCGCCAATAAGATGGACGAGATTTGGCTGAGGATCGCCTCATGTAGGGTGGACTGCTATGCGTCAATTCTTACCGAGACCTGGCTGGATAATAACATCCCAGACGCTGTGGTGGAGCTAGAGGGGCGCGCTCTGTTCCGGGCAGACAGGACTGCAGCTTCTGCTAAATGTAAAGGTGGAGGGCTGGCGCTGTACATTAATAAATCCTGGTGTACAGCTACAAACATTATTGGAACATACTGCTTCCCCGACTTGGAATATCTGGCAGTGAAATGCAGACCATTCAAGACGGTAAGAGAGTTCCACTCCATCCTAATAGTGGCTGTTTATATCCCACCGCGAGCTAACACTAAATTAGCATTGGAAGAGCTGTACTGCCTGATTAGCAGACAAATGAATGCCAATCCAGACGCGGCTCTGATTGTGGCTGGTGACTTTAATCATGTAGAATTAAAAGCCATGTTTCCCAAAATTCGAGGATTTATAAACTTTCCAACTAGAGACAATAGCATTCTGGATCATGTTTATTGCAACATCCCAGGAGCATACAAAGCTGTAGCAGCCCCACATCTGGGCACGTCGGACCACATCGCAGTGGAGCTGATCCCAGCCTATACGCCCATGATCGGCAAGATGAAACCGACTACCAGAACAGTACAGCCATGGACTGAGGAGGCATCTTCAGCATTACAGGACTGTTTTGAGCATACTGACTGGGAAGTGTTCAAAGAGGGCTCAGATCTACAGGGATACACATCATCTGTCCTATCCTAGAGGGGGGTTCCCAAACCTTTTCATATGACTGTATAGTGTATTGTGTATTTAAGTATTCTGCCTTGAAGTCGAGTCCTACCAACAAAAAATTCTGTTATGTATATGCATAATAACAATAATCAATTCTATCTATCTATCTATCTATCTATCTATCTATCTATCTATCTATCTATCTATCTATCTATCTATCTATCTATCTATCTATCTATCTATCTATCTATCTATCTATCTATCTATCTATCTATCTATCTATCTATCTATCTATCAAAAGCAAGAATGGGAAATACCATGCTGCCTTTAAACGGATGGGTGTTCACATGCTGCATTGTTAAAATTATGATCATCTCTCCGTTAAGGAGCTCGACTCATTAAGTCACCCAGGGTCCTGTGGGGGTCTTATTCTGGGTTTGTTTTACCCCGAGTCCTCACTCTATCATACGTATCCTGAACAATCCTCACATACTCGTCTGGTACTCCTTTCTCTCTCATGCATCTCCAGAGACACTTCATCATAAACCTTTTCCAAATCAATAAACACCATGCACAATTTTTTCTGATTAATCAATTTCGTAAAATAAAACAATACAGAATAAATACAGTAAATATTTAGAGGATCACAATCTTTCAGAGATCAACTCATTTTACAAGAAAAGCACTGTTGAATGAAAGGTAAAACTCAACAGGAGACAGGAAGATGTAATAAAGTTGTAGAATTTCTATTATCAAAACCCATGCAAAACATTAATCACCTGTAGTCAATCCTCAACTTTGCAGGGGTAACGCAGCTTGAAAATGGCACGGAAGTCAAAGACAAGTAATAGAAATAGGGGGATTAGGTTCCTGCAGCAAATTCACAAGCACTTTTCTGAATACTTTCCTCCTTTTTTGTGAATATAAAGAACCATCGATTCATTAACACCAAACTTGTGGCTTCCGACATTCAAGCACAAAGTTTATATAACACCTTTAACTTCTCATTGACTTTGTATGCTTTGGCTTAGAACCTGAAGAACTTGCATCACGCTTTAAAAGTAGAATTGCAACACAAAACATAAATATTTAAGAAAAACAATGAAAATTTACAACAAACATACAGGGAGCTGTTTACCCTACAAAAGTGAATTCGACCATTAAAGCTCCTAGTAGGATATTAGATGCTCCTCATACTTGCATGTATCAAGTGTCTCATTTTTTTCTCTAGTGCACACAAATATGATGTGCGTAGTAAAAATGAGGTTACTAATAAAATCATGTGAATGCTGCAAATTGCAAACGTTAAACGTGCAAATGTTGAGGATTGACTTGAAAATCCTATAAATCAACTAACACTAGAATCCCTGAAGCCTGCGAAAAAACTCGTAATCCTCGGCCAACTTAAATTCCTTATCACCTCTACCATCAGCGTCTTTTGTTTTGTAAATGTGTCGATCAGCACAAGCAGCAAGTAGCCTGCTATCCCATCCCCAACCGACAGAGCTGAAGTAAGTCACAAACTTCTCCCAGCTCAAGTCTCTTTATCGTGGTGCGAGTTGCCTGAGATTGTATGAGGTAAATAATATATCGTTATTTGGAACACATGTATTTTAGGCGTGTTCCGTGTCTACAACAATCTGAGTAAGTGTAGGATGATAGGAAATGCGAGGCAGGAAATGCTGAACAAATAACTAAAACAGAAACTTTTTTCATGTTATACTAATAATGACGTGAAGTGTATAATGTGTGAAGATTTTAGTCCAAATATCAAATAAACATGTACGCTTTTATTCAAGAATATAACCAAAGGAAAAAAAATCACTCAGTTTACATGTTGCTGTCAATGAGTTACAAACCCAAGCTCAGATGTCAATTGACAGGAAGTTGGTACGTATTCTTGGATGGTGCAGAGGTACAGTAAGAACTGCTGCCTTATAACCAATAAGTTCTGGGTTCGAGACTGGGCACTCCTTGTTTGGATTAGTGAGCTGCTATTATTATTACTATAATATAATAAAATCATACATTTGATTAGAGTCTAACACCCGGTGTAAATTTTGGTTCTTGTAAAAGTTAATGCTTGTTTTTTATTATTCAGTGTTATTCTTTCAGTGATGTTCGCATGTGTGTAAATGAGAGGGAGGTCAGTGGAATGGTGAGGATGAGGGGAGTAGAGTTGGCGAAGGTGGATGGGTTTAAATACTTGGGATCAACAGTACAGAGTAATGAGGATTGTGGAAGAGAAGTGAAAAAGAGAGTGCAGGCAGGGTGGAGTGGGTGGAGAAGAGTGTCAGGAGTGATTTGTGACAGATGGGTATCAGCAAGAGTGAAAGGGAAGGTCTACAGGATGGTAGTGAGACCAGCTATGTTATATGGGTTGGAGACGGTGGCACAGGAGACAGAGCTGGAGGTGGCAGAGTTAAAGATGCTAAGATTTGCACTGGGTGTAACGAGGATGGACAGGATTAGAAATGAGGACATCAGAAGGTCAGCTCAAGTTGTATGGTTGGGAGACAAAGTCAGAAAGGCGAGATTGCTTTGGTTTGAACATGTGCAGAGGAGAGATGAGGGGTATATCGGGAGAAGGGTGATAAGGATAGAGCTGCCAGGGAAGAGGAGAAGAGGAAGGCCTAAGAGAAGGTTTATGGATGTGGTGAGAGAGGACATGCAGGTGATGGGTGTAACAGAGCAAGATGACGAGGTCAGAAAGATATGGAAGAAGATGATCCGCTGTGGCAACCTCTAACGGGAGCAGCCAAAAGAAGAAGAAGAAGATTCTCTCAGTGATGTTCACGTGGTACAACGAACTTGCCTCTCCCTCTCTTGAGTTGACGGTGTATATCTCCACTCTTTTCATAAGAGCAGCGATGACCACAGTTGGTAATGCTCAGAATTATTTGTTGTACCGGCAATCAAATATATGATGTCCCATAACCGCTATCAGACTACCATGCGGCATTTGCACTTTGACAACAAAGACACCCATTCAGAACGTGTGAAAAACGACAGATTTGCTGAGATTTTGGACATCTTGCAATGTTTTGTTGAGACCTGAGTTTTGAGTTACAACCCAAGTGTAAAGACTTTCTGAGTCTATGGTCATAAAGCTTATGGAACTGTTTCTGGACAACGGCAGAGCCGTAACAACAGACGGCTTCTTCACATCGCTTTTGCTGGCTGATAGACTGCTGCACAGCGACGCAACTCTGCTTGACACCATAAAGTAAAATGGGACTTCCACCTGCAGCTATAATCACTTTAGAACACGATCAATTCGCCAAGCTAGTATTTAGATCTGGCAGTGCCATGCTGATGGTGTATCAAATCAAATGCATGTTTTTATTATATTATAGTAATAATAATATCTTGAATCGCATTTCCTTTCATCCTACACTTACACAGATTGTTGTAGACATGGAACACGCCGGAAATGCATGAGCTCCAAATAACGATATATTATCTACCATACTCCAGGCACCTCACACCCAGATAAACACACTTGAACTGGGAGAACTTTTTGCCCAAATTGAGCTTCAACGGTTTAGGGGGATAGCAGGCTGCTTGCTGCTTGTGCTGATCAACACATTTACAACACAAAAGACGCTGATGGTTGAGGTGTGAAGTAATTTAAGGTAGCCTGGGATTATGAGTTTTTTCATAGGCTTCAGGGATTTTCTGGTGCTAAATGCTCCAGAATGACCAATCACACCCTGTTTGGAGGACATATATATAAATATTGTATATAGAAAAGATTGCTTACTTTCTCCTGTACAGAACAGCGATGCACACAAAGGCCAGTATCAGCACGGACAGGGCGATAGCCAAAATGATCAGCCAGTCTGAAACAGAAGATAAAGAAAGTAAATGTCACATAGGAATTGTCCAGAAGAAATACGAAGGACTTGAGAACAATGACGTATATCTACCACTCAATCCAACATATCGAGGCGATCCCTTTGAAAGATCTGCTGTCCTCTTATACTCAACGGGATACGTGGGCTCAAAATAAAAAGGAGTGCCACCACTTACCGACGAGTCACGCAGAAGAAATGGCAGTTTGAACTCTGCATACGAATAAATGTTTGGATAGTGACTCCACATTGTCATGACGGTTCTTTAGGCAGAGTTAATTCTGTTCTCCATTTATCTAATACCCATTCATTCATGCCGGAGTATCACTGATCCACGACCTGCTCATGTTCATGGAGGTTTTTGGTGCCATGCCCTACTTACCCACATCATTTTACATACAGTACCTTTTATATAGATTTTCTTTGCTATAGGAATATTCCTTTTGCAAATGTCTACTTTACTCCTATCCAGTCAACTACAGAAGCTCTCGTTTCACTAAAATGTACTTACCCTATTACTCTGGACATGGCTTCAAGAGCGACTGTGCTGAGGTCACTGCCATTAATGACAAGGAGTCACCCAAGTGCAAAGGAAAACTTCAAATGGTGCAACGCTTGCTTAAACTACCGGTCACAGTTTACACCCCCAGCCCGGGTCAGTTTCAAAAAGCTTTCAGTAAGTTTATGGGGGATTGTAACACATTCCCAAAGATGACCATCGGTGGTGTCTGATCATTGTGCTGCAGCCATGTCACCTGCACTTCAGAACGGGTCACCAACCTGATGGATGACATGGCTGGCAACATAGAAATAAAAATGAGGTTACTAATAAAATAAATTAAGTTGTGAACGTTAAACGTGTAAATGTTGAGGAAAATCCTATAAATCAACTAAATGCCCCAGAATGACCAAACACACCCCTCTGAGGTCACCAAAGTAGTAAGAAAATTTTAAGGTGACGTCAGAGCTATGGACACCCTGTTTGGAGGACAAAGCACATTCAGACCTGGCCACTCCTTGGATGGGAGGTGTTGGTGAGGCCAGCAGGGGGCGCTAAATGGTGATCCCAATGCCCCAGTGCAATTACAGGGACACTGTGCTGTAAAAAAATTCAGATGTGACGAGACAGAGGTCCTGACTCTCTGTGGACTCTCTCTGGACATCCTCTGTAAGGAGCAGGGTGTACCCCGAGGTTCAGGCTAAACTGCCCTCCATACCCCCCTAATCACCCTCTATCTCTAATTGGATCTCTCGCTCATCCCGTCACCATCTAACAGCTAATGTGTCGTGAGCGTAGTGGTGCAATAATGGCTGCCATCGCATCATCCGGGTGGATGCTACACATTGGTGATGGCTGATGTGGCTTCACACTCATTGAAGAACTTTGAATAGTGAAAAAAGCGCTATATTAATCCATCCATCCATCCATTATCCAACCCGCTATATCCTAACTGCAGGGTCATGGGGGTCTGCTGGAGCCAATCCCAGCCAACAAAGGGCACAAGGTAGGAAACAAACCCCGGGCAGGGCGCCAGCCCACCACAGGGACAATTTAGGTTCGCCAATGCACCTAACCTGCATGTCTTTGGACCGTGGAAGGAAACCCACGCAGACATGGGGAGGACATGCAAACTCCATGCAGGGAGGACACGGGAAGCGAACTCAGGTCCCCAGCGCTACCCACTGCATCATCGTGCCACCACGCTATATTAATGTAAAAACTTATTATTATTATTACTGGATGTTTTGAAAATACCCACGTGTTCCTCCATTAGGTTTTCTTTTATAAATCCGGACAGTTGCATACTCAAGCTTTATAAATGAGGCCCCCTGGGCTTTACTATTCTGACCTCAACAATCAAATGAAAACTCGGGTTAACATGCATTATGCTCTCAGTTAATTGTTCTCCTACTGCATGATATAATTCACCTACGCTTCTAAATGTGCCCAAGACAGTTAGACCACTTACAGTGGGCTTGCAACGATTGTTGTATGCACATCATGTTGTGGAAAAAAGTCACCACAGACGGAGCAGCCCCTCTACACCAAGTGCAAAAATCTACAAACCCCTTTTTAGAATTCACATCATTGAGGGTACAGAAATGGGGCCTCAAGCATCAGAAGTACAACTCCTCATCATCATCATCTACAGACTGGGTAAGGGCATTTGAGTCTCAAGATTCTTTGCTAGCGAAATCATCACTCGATCAAGAAAGCAGCCATGGAGATGCGAAAACAGCCCGTGTTCTGAAAACTGAACCAAGACAGCAAATCCGTACAACATCCATAATAAAGATGGTATCAGGAGAAGTGGAAGTGCCTGCAGGGAATCGCAGAATTCTAACATCACTGCCACCGGTGACTGGCACCACCTTCTAAGTCATCGTCATCACTCCTCATTCCTGTCACCTGGGTAGGCGCATTGAACCCGGACAGCTCATTTTAGCCCGTGTGTTTATGGGTGGGAACTGTTTCAACTGTTCTGAGTAGAACCCCTCAACATACAGCCCAAGGTGGAGACCCCGACAGGCCAGGACAAGTCTCAGCAACTGATCAGGTCGATGATTAGATCTACACCTACAGGCAGTGTCTCTGTGTGTGTGTGTGTGTGTGAGTGTGTGTGTCCAAGCCGTTTTTGGTGTGCGTCTAGATACGCTTACTTCGGTTTAAAGCCGGTGTCCTGGCAGAGCAGATGGACCGACTCCATTTTCTGTGCATTGGGGGGACACCGTAAGGTAGTCTGATTTCAGTGTAACGTTTTTTAGTTAGTGAGTGTTTAGTCTTCTTTGTTTGATGACCTTTATTTTTTTTCTGGGCAGCGTGGTGGCTCGGAAGGTTGCCGGTTCAAATCCCGTAAACACCTGAAGAGATTGCGCCCCTGAGCAAGAACCTTAACCTGCAAATTGCTCTGTCCTGGGTATGACGTTAATCTGCATCCAGCCCTGCATGTGGGTCCTCCAACCTGCAGGGGAACACATGGAGGTTGGTGGCAGAACTGGCATTCCAGCCACCATCGAAGAAAACTTCACTGTTACTGGCTCCATTCCACCTGAACTAGTGTGGGGCTGAGGTGTCACCCATTACATGGCTGAACTTGGGTCCTAATCTGGGGATCCTGAGTTGATTTGTCATGTGGTGGGTGCGGCAACGTGCGCTCCTAACCTCTCTCTTTATTTTCTGGCACATGTGCGTGCCTTTTGTGTTTTGTTTAAGAGCTGCAGTACTGCGGGTAGTACAAAAATGGAAGCCGTTTCCCACCTTGGCGATTGGTAGTGCTCAGAAGCTGAAGTAGGAGAGATGAGAGAGAAAGAGCTTTGCTTTTATAAAGGCAGCGATTGCTGGAGAGCACAGCCAGTCAATCTACAGAGTAGACCAAGTGTGCTTGATGTGAGCGGAGCTTTCCAAATGAATGGTGAGTGCGGCGGCTCAGTGATTGGCTGCCACATAGGAGCCGCTTTATTCAACTCCTAGGGCGGGTGGCTGCAGCAGGATATGCCGACACCACTGTTACCTTTCCTAGAAAGTTCTGGTTAGCTATGAAACTTAGCCTCCTCTGATTGGTCATCAGCTCTTGGTGTTGCAAATGACAGCGTTCCTATTGGCTGAGGTCCTTAACTCATTATACAGATCACTTCACATAGTGCTCAGCGTGTGGAAAAATTCAAGTCTCTCTTTTTGGAATTTTTCTGGGTTTTCTTTTTTAAATATATTTGATCCACAGTTAGACGAATTTACCGATGCGAAACCCACAGATACGAAGCACAACAGTGTCATTTATGTTAGGTTAGAATGTCTAGAGGGGGCTGGCTGGCCGGGTGGTCTCGTGGCCTCGGACCCCCTGCAGATTTTGTTTTTTTTTTCTCCAGCTGTCTGGAGTTTTTTTTTTGTTTTGTTTTTAATGTCCTCCCTGGCCAATCGGATCTTACTTTTATTCTATGTTAATTAGTATTGCCTCATCTTATTCTCATATTTTGTCTTTTATTTTCTCTGTCTTCATCCTGTAAAGCACTTTGAGCTACATCATTTGTATGAAAATGTGCTCTAGAAATAAATATTGTTATTATTGTTAATAGTCTAGCGTAGTACTGTATTTTTATGCTCGAACCAATTCTAGAATCTGTTAGATGTCCTTATAAATAAGAGTACATTAGGTTTAGGTTTATTTGTCATATATAGGTTAACACAGGGTCAAAATACAATAAAATGTGTATGACGAGAAAAACAAGTATAAACTATCCATCCATCCATTATCCAATCTGCTATATCCTAACTACAGGGTCACGGGGGTCTGCAGGAGCCAATCCCAGCCAACACAGAGTGCAAAGCAGGAACATTATAAAGTATCCACGAGATTGAGATTTTCTGAGCCATTGTGACAAACTGCATGGGGTAAGTAACAGATTAAAAACTCGTCCTCTGATATCAGAAACAAGAACGTTTATGCAAAGATCTCAAAATCTCTTGCTTGTAGAATATACAAACTGCACTTCCCTTGATATTCAGAAAAAAAAGAGTCAAAAATCCTCTGAAAAAAATCATTATAAAAATGTTTAAGGAAGCCAGCTGTTTTAAATCATTTAAGAAAAAGTGAAATCGTGCATCTTTGAGCATCAAGTCCTTCCTTTATGACCGGGGTGTCCAACTCCGGTGCTGGTGGGCCGCAGTGGCTGCAGGTTTTCTTTCTCACCCTTTTCATAATCAGTTTTCACTGCTAATTAACTCCTTTTCCCTTCATTTTCATAGCCCTGTATTTAAGGATTCAGTCCTCAGAACTGATTTGTTTCGTCATTAAACAGAAATGAGACGTGAAACGAGCCAACAGATGACCAGCTAAACTGGAACTTCAGACTCTAGCCAATTTCACGCCAACCAGTTTCTTAATGAGAAGTCAGTTAATTAAAGCAGTTATTGAATATCAGGACTTATTGCTGCTCTCGTTCTGCCACAGCAGACTGTTAATTTTCTATCTATCTATCTATCTATCTATCTATCTATCTATCTATCTATCTATCTATCTATCTATCTATCTATCTATCTATCTATCTATCTATCTATCTATCTATCTATCTATCTATCTATCTATCTATCTATCTATCTATCTATCTATCTATTTTTCTTTTCTAAGACCACCGTCAAGTTGTTTTGGTGACCTGAGCACCCCAACGTGACCTTCATCTTTCTTTATTTTCAGGTGAGCTGGTCATGTGGCGGCTCCTTTTGTGTCTCATTATTGTTTGGTTGCTCATTAAGGATAAAGAAACAACTAAGGGGTCCGAGTCACGTCAATTAAAACAGGGAATCAGCAGCAAAAACAGCTCACTAATTAAGAAGATGGTTAGAATAAAAATCTGCAGCCAATGTAGCCCACCAGGACCGGAGTCAGACACCCCTGCTTTATGATGTCAGAGGTTAACTTTACTGGTGACTGGCTGAAGGTGGGTGGCAATAACTGAGAACTATCTATCTAACAGAAACCTAACAAGACCGGGCTAACCCACCTGCTCATGTCTTTTTTATCACCACCAGGGGGCTCCCTTTTCTGTGAATGCTACCAGTTGTTGGGCTTAACATGCTTCACCTCACTCAATAAAAATCACCACCAACTTCTCACCATCTTTAAGAGACCGTAAGTTCCTGTTTTTCCTGAAGGCAGCTGTCATTTAAATCCTACACATTATTATTACAGGATACAATCCAGCAGTTTTTAGAGATACCAACATATTCAGGTTTTAGTACCCGTTTTGTTTAAGATTCTTAACACACCTTTGGAATTCCCTTCCTAGGATGTCATTATCGCTTACGTTGTTGGCAGACAGCATCCAATGGCCTGTCCTTCGTCATCTAAAACAGCCATTAACCACCACCAGACAATATTAAACCCACCACCACAAAGCCACACTGGCTGTAGAACCTACCTTGAACGTAATGTGAGATAAATCTGACCGGAGATAAAGATGTGTTAAAATAAGATGAATCTATGAAATCTGTGTAAATACAATGAAAAAGGAAATAATCAGAAACAAGCCCTGAAGCCATAGTACAATTTCAATGTGCGCATTTCCATTGTTAACAGCAGAATCAAAGTTCTAGTGTTCTAAAGTGAATTAATGAAGTCCTATATGACATCACTTGTCACTGCATTAAAGGTCACACTCAAAATGGTCTAACCAAGAGCACCTCTGGAGTGAAGGGCGTATTCTGTGTGAACAGGACAGAACAGAGAAATCATGGAGTCCTAAACAGGTCCTCGTTAATCACAAGTTAGCCAAAATGAATCTTTTTAGTTGAATAGTAAATTATGGTTTGGAGAACACCTAGTGGAGACTAAGGGAATTGCATTTAAATAGGAAATCGGCGATCATTTCTTTATATGAAGGGCATATTCTGTTAAAACGGGACTGAACAGAGAAGACATGGAGTCCTCATCAGGTTCTCATTCATCTCAAGTTAACCAAAATGAATCTTTTTAGTTGAATAGTAAATTGTGACTTGGGGAACACCTAGTGGAGACTAAGAGAACTGCATTTCAGTAGGAATTCTGAAAACATTTCTTTATATGAAGGGCATATTCTGCTCAAAATGGACTGAACAGAAGAGACTTGGAGTCCTCATCAGGTCCTCTTTCATCGCAAGTTAAGCAAAATTAATCTTTTCAGCTGAATAGTGAATCGTGACTTGGGGAACACCTGCTGAAGACTAAGAGAACTGCATTTCAGTAGGAAATCAGCAAACATTCCTTTATATGAAGGGTATATTCTGCTAGAATAGAACAAGACTGAACAGAGGAGATGTGAAGTCCTCATCAGGTCCTCATTAATTACAAGATAACCAAAATGAATCTTTTCAGTTGAATAGTGAATCGTGGTTTGGAGAACACCTAGTGAAGACTAAAAGAATGGCATTTCAGTAGGAATACATTAAACCACATACAGTAATTCCAAAGGGTTCTATCTATCTATCTATCTATCTATCTATCTATCTATCTATCTATCTATCTATCTATCTATCTATCTATCTATCTATCTATCTATCTATCTATCTATCTATCTATCTATCTATCTATTATATAGTGCCTTTTGCATCTATCTATCTATCTATCTATCTATCTATCTATCTATCTATCTATCTATCTATCTATCTATCTATCTATCTATTATATAGTGCCTTTTGCATCTATCTATCTATCTATCTATCTATCTATCTATCTATCTATCTATCTATCTATCTATCTATCTATCTATCTATCTATCTATCTATTATATAGTGCCTTTTATATCTATCTATCTATCTATCTATCTATCTATCTATCTATCTATCTATCTATCTATCTATCTATCTATCTATCTATCTATCTATCTATTATATAGTGCCTTTTTCATCTATCTATCTATCTATCTATCTATCTATCTATCTATCTATCTATCTATCTATCTATCTATCTATCTATCTATCTATCTATCTATCTATCTATCTATCTATTATATAGTGCCTTTTGCATCTATCTATCTATCTATCTATCTATCTATCTATCTATCTATCTATCTATCTATCTATCTATCTATCTATTATATAGTGCCTTTTGCATCTATCTATCTATCTATCTATCTATCTATCTATCTATCTATCTATCTATCTATCTATCTATCTATCTATCTATCTATCTATCTATTATATAGTGCCTTTTGCATCTATCTATCTATCTATCTATCTATCTATCTATCTATCTATCTATCTATCTATCTATCTATCTATCTATCTATCTATCTATCTATCTATCTATCTATTATATAGTGCCTTTTGCATCTATCTATCTATCTATCTATCTATCTATCTATCTATCTATCTATCTATCTATCTATCTATCTATCTATCTATCTATCTATCTATCTATCTATCTATTATATAGTGCCTTTTGCATCTATCTATCTATCTATCTATCTATCTATCTATCTATCTATCTATCTATCTATCTATCTATCTATCTATCTATCTATCTATCTATCTATCTATCTATCTATCTATCTTATAGTGCCTTTCACATCTATCTATTGTAAGAAAAAGGTGCTATATGGGCACCTGACCCGACACAGATGGACACGGAGAGATGGACACGGAGGCACATATAAAATAAATAAACTTTTATTTTTCTTCACCTGTGGGGCATGTCTTCCCCGTAATCCCCACAGGCACAACACAGTCCCAAGTGCACAAACACCAAATTAAACACACCCACACACCACTCCTCTCAGGCAACCTCGTCCACCTCCTCCCGATTCTGGCTGCTGAGTGGTGGTTGCTGGCTCCCTTTTTTTGGGTACCCGGAAGTGCTCCAGGTGTTTGATTGCCGACATCCGGCTGCAGTTCCGGGTGAGGCGAAACCAGTGGCCGAAAGGGGCCAGCAGCTCCTGCTGCAGCACCCCCTGGCAGCGCCTGCAGAACCCAACAGGGCTGCACAGAACTCCAACATCCATGAAGCCCTGGGGGAGTCCAAGGCACTGCTGAAAATAAGGGTGGCTGTCATCTAGCGTCTAGGGGGAGATACTGGGTTTCCCACCCTTGTCCCCCTGGTATATATGGTGCAGGGGCGTCCCGGCCAGGCATGGGCCCTGGCCATCCGTCAGATTATCTATCTATCTATCTATCTATCTATCTATCTATCTATCTATCTATCTATCTATCTATCTATCTATCTATCTATCTATCTATCATATAGTGCCTTTCACATTTGTCTGTCTATCTATTTATCTAAAGGCAAGCAATCTTTACAAATATTTAAAGGCAATGTGTTGAATTTTTACACCTCAGTACTAACCATGTTAAAAACTGCTAAGGTGTACTTTTCAGTACATTTACAGTAATATGATCATCGGGACTTCATTAGAATGCCCTTGAATGCAATTTTCATAGCAACATGGACTCTTTTATTAAGAAAGTGTAAAGCAATTTGCTTATCTTTTTATTAAGATTGGTGGAAGAAGCCACATCTAAGTCACTGAACTGGCACGTCAGATGGCAGAACCGATGTTTGCTGTGGTTGCCGTGGTGATAAACAAAAACACCATGCCAATAAGAGAACACAAATCGTATTTTTGGTTTGTTTATTTCCTTGGCTACTATCATGTTTTGTTTTTTTTTAGTTACAGATGATAATTCTCACAGAAGGTGTGCAGTGCACAGATGATGCCCTTCCTCTACATATTGCAGGTTATCAGATTGCACTTATTAGTCAGTGACTGCTCAGTTTTCAAGGTCAAACGTTTACCAGAAACGATGAGGTGAATATTTGAGGTGCTCTTGGGTTCACCTGCTCCTGCTCCTTTTTACACAGCAACAAAGTGTCTGCTTTATGTGTCTTACTTTTTAGTCATCGTAGTGTGTGTTCAGCATATACTGTGTATATATATATAAAGAGAGAGAGATAGAAAGAGAGATTTTGATAAAAATGATGCTTTTGTTTTATTAATGGACTATTGAATTGTAATAAAACTTAAGAGATTTTCATGAAGCATGTCACCTGTAAGATAAAGACTAAATAATCATACTGCCCATGTTGTGGTAATGCTCTACAAAATGCACTTCATAAATTAAAAACATATCGATGTGAGTATTGATGATATTGTAAATAACACAAAGTGAAAATCAGCAAAATTAAAACAAATCTATACATGAAAATTTAAGAACATAAAAGTGAAACGTGAGACTACGATGCAAATGCACAACAAAACAAACATCACAAATACAAGACGGAGAATAAAGAAGGAAAACA
Organism: Erpetoichthys calabaricus; assembly: GCF_900747795.2. Lineage (NCBI taxonomy): Eukaryota > Metazoa > Chordata > Cladistia > Polypteriformes > Polypteridae > Erpetoichthys > Erpetoichthys calabaricus. The sequence continues at coordinate 8,422,991 of NC_041395.2, forward strand.
ATTGTTGGTTTTTGCAAAACATGCATGACAAAGATGAAGGAAGTCACACAGACATGCAAAAGAACTGAGCGCTCCTTTAGAGAAACCAATGAAGACTTCAGTATCCTAGCTCTGCTATGAGGTCAATTCAATCAGCACAAATAACAGAAAGTAAAGGAAACTGCCAGTGCAACGTATGCAGAGTTTTCGAAACCAAAGAGAACCAAACACCCGCCCTGAGGATAGAAATGATTTACGGAATTTCTGTACTTCAGATGTAAAGCTAACAATTCTTTACACCAACTTCCATTACTGGGCTGCAAGAGTCTTCAAGGGTGAGGTAACTAAAGAGTTCAGTATAGTGAGCGTCTTCAACCGACACACCCAAGAAAACCAAGATCGTTATTTTGAAACCAAAAGAAAGAACAAAATCAAATTATCAATTAGATGACAGAATGAAAAGATGGAAATTCCTGCTTCATATCACACATATACATCTACCACCCTGTTCTCCACCAACCTGTATTGGCCGCCTTGTCGTCTCTTTCCATAGAAGAAGATGAGGAGTTTGAGTTGATTGGGTCTGGTGGAAGAGCTTCCAGTACCTCATTTGACTGCGTGATGTTGTCAGCGTCAATGTCCACGGAGGTGCTCACCCAAAACGTTTCGATGGGAAAGGACGTTGGTGTGTTTTGGGCAGTTGGAGTAACGAGATCCTCGGGCCCTTCAGTAACCAACTCGTCCCCTGCAGTGGTGTGAGGAGCAGGGGTCCGATCAGTACATGTTTAGTCAAAGTCTTACACCATATATTTGGGAATGGGAAGAAGATGAGCTTTGCTTCAGGTTGGCGTTTTAAGACTTGCAGAGGTAAGCTTTTCAATAATACTAAACTGTCTCTCGCCCTGAGGTACGAGCCTAAAACAAGGAATCCCAAAAGTAGTGAAAGGAACAATTCTGTGGGACACAAGGATAAGCCATATGAGTGAAGAGGCTGGCTACAGGGAAGTTGCTCTCCTTTAAACTAATTTTTATGAACTAGTGTCCGCATTTACTTTTATCTTGTTGAGGACTCTGGTCAACACTAGTCATTTTAAATGTGCTTTATAAATAAAGTTGATTTTATTGTTCTTTTATACCTTCGAAGTTTAGCAAAGGCTCCAAGGCCAGAGTGCAGACAATACAGTAATGCCCACCAGCAGTCTAAGGGTCCCATAAAATGACTGACTCTGTAAGACCTGGTGCTGGAAGAGATTCTGGCATTGATCACAGACGTTACCCCTTGACGTTACCCCTGGATGCCATGATCATTTTTTGAACTACTGTTGTAAACCACATGACCCCCTGCCTTGGATCCTATATGATCCTCTGCTCCACCCTACATGACCCCCTGCCTTAGACCCTTTAGTACCCTCTGCCATGACCCTGCATGACCCTCTGCTCAAACCCTACATGACCCCCTACCTTAAGACAGACAGACAGACAGACAGACAGACAGACAGACAGACAGACAGACAGACAGACAGACAGATAGATAGATAGATAGATAGATAGATAGATAGATAGATAGATAGATAGATAGATAGATAGATATGAAAGGCGCTATATGATAGATAGATAGATAGATAGATAGATAGATAGATAGATAGATAGATAGATAGATAGATAGATAGATAGATAGATAGATAGATAGATAGATAGATAGATAGATAGATAGATAGATAGATAGATAGATACTTTATTAATCCCAAGGGGAAATTCACAAACCCTTAAAATAAACCCTTTAGGACCCTCTGCTACGACCCTACATGACCCTCTGCTCAAACACTACATGACCCTCTGCCTTCACTCTACAAGACCCCCGCCTTAGACCATTTAGGACCCTCTGCTATGACCCTACGTGACCCTCTGCTCTATCCTACATGATCCCCTGCCTTAGACCCTTCAGGACCCTCTGCTACGACCCTACATGATCCTCTGCCTTATATCCTGTACGACCCTCTGCTACAACCCTACATGACCCTCTGCTCCACTCTACATGACCCTCTGCCTCCACTCTACATGACCCTCTGCCTTCACTCTACATGACCCACTGCCTTAGATCCTTTAGGACCCTCTGCTCCACCCTATATGACCCTCGGCCTCCACTCTACATGACCCCCTGCCTTAGACCCTTTAGTACCCTCTGCTACAACCCTACATGACCCTCTGCTCCACCCTACATGACCCTCTGCCTCCACTCTACATGACCCCCTGCCTTAGACCCTTTAAGACCCTCTGCTACGACCCTACATGACCCTCTGCTCAAACCCTACATGACCCTCTGCCTTCACTCTACATGACCCCCTGCCTTAGACCCTTTAGGACCCTCTGCTACGACCCTACATGACCCTCTGCTCCATCCTACATGATCCTCTGCTTTCACTCTACATGACCCCCTGCCTTAAGATAGATAGATAGATAGATAGATAGATAGATAGATAGATAGATAGATAGATAGATAGATAGATAGATAGATAGATAGATAGATAGATAGATAGATAGATAGATAGATAGATAGATAGATAGATAGATAGATAGATAGATACCTTATTAATCCAAAGGGGAAATTCACAAACCCTTACATTAAACCCTTTATGACCCTCTGCTACAACCCTACATGACCCTCTGCTCCATCCTACATGACCCACTGCCTTAGACCCTTTAGGACCCTCTACTATGACCCTACATGACACTGCCTTCACTTTACATGGCCCTCTGCCTCAGATCCTATATGACACTCTGCCTCAGAACCTACACAACCCTCTGCCGTCACTCTACATGACCCCCTGCCTTAGACCCTACATGATCCTCTGCCTTAGATCCTATACGATCCTCTGCTTTGGAGCCTACAGGACCCTCTGCCTCCACCCTATATGATACTGTGCCTCAGAAACTGCATGATCCTCTGCTCTCCCCTACATGACTTTCTGCCTTGGATCCTAGTTGACCCTCTGCCTCCACCCTACATGATCCTCTGCCTTGGATGTTATATGACTTTTTGCCTCAGAACCTACATGGCCCTCTGCCTCCACCTTACATGATGCTCTGTCTCAGAAACTTCATGATCCTCTGCTCCACCCTACATGATCCTGTGCCTTAGACCCTATTCGATCCTCTGCTTTGGAGCCTACAGGACCCTGTGCCTCCACCCAACATGACCCTCTGGCAGAGATCAACCACAGATCATCCGGCAGGGAAGCAGTGCAGGCAGTTCTTTTAACGTCAGTCAAATAAAGTTATTTTAGTTCCATTTTCTGAAATGAGTGTTTATTTCTGCACGTCTTTTTTGTTTCACATGTATCAGTGCAGAGGCTTTGCACTTTCTTCTTCCATCAAGAAGAAAGAAACTCCTTGTAAACAGAAGTAAATCTTTCATTTTTGTTTATTTCACAGAGTGTTGTGTGTTTCCGGGGGGAGCGGGAGGGCTCATTTAGGGCTTGTTTTGTATGGGGGCGACAGCACATGGTTAATCACATATACAAATTAGCCATATGGAGCTGAGCTACCAGCTCACAGATCTCAGCATTACATATCTGGTGCCAGTACAGGTATCCATTGACATTCATCTTATCAAGTAGCGTCTGATAGTACTTACAGTATGCCCGTGGTCTGTAGCTGGTGTCTTATCTTGTTTCTACCCCCCAACACACCTGGCATATTCCAAACACAAATGATTGTGCTGCCAGCCTTATAGGGTACGGTTTGTATCTAACTTATAAAACATACAATACAATACAATTTATTTTTGTATAGCCCAAAATCACACAAGAAGTGCTGCAATGGGCTAAAACATGTACTGTATGCATTTAACAGCTATGATAAACAGATAAGTTACAGACACAGTAAACAGTATATGTACGTATTCTTTATACTTATACGTTAATGTGCACTTTTTCTGTTTACTAAAAAAAAGAACACTGCACCATATTAATATTTTCCTACCAGTCTCATAACGTATTGGGCACCAACTCTTTCTCTCCAATGTTATCCACTTGTGTCTCCTGTTTATACAGTATTTTGTATTCCATAGCTTCTTTATTTTTGTAAAAGCAAATGCATTATGGCCTTTAAACGCCTCAATCCTAAACAGAGATGCGATGAACAACACGCCACGTCAGCAAAGGAATGAAGGCAATGAGAAGACTCGTGAGGACACCGACCGCCCTTGAAGTCGTAGAGGGCGAGTGCCATTTCTCGAGGTTAACAGCTAATGAGGGCCCTTCTTAACTCTTTGAGGGCTGAAAATTTTTTCAGAAAACGTTTTCTGAAAAGCACACAAAGAAATGGTTTCACACATAAGTCAACATAAAACGTCAGTTGCTATGTGCTGTGGCTTCTGTTGGTGCATGTTGGGCATCTCTGGTGGCAGTGGCTGCGTTGGGGGCACCTCGATTGTTAGCGGGAATGCATGGTGGGCAGCTGCCTGCCTGTCTTCGCACAGCAGGTGGGTGGCGGTTGCAGTGTGACGCAATCTGGTTTGTACCTCTTGTCATCATAAGTAGTGGTCCTCCCAGGCAAACACCACGATCACCAGGGGACCGATCAGATGATGCTGGTACCTCACTTTCGTTTTTGGTCTCCATCTCCAGATCACTTGCATCAAACTCGGAGTCCGACAAGTCAGAGTCCTATTCAACGAGATTACATAAAACGTCCTTGGAGTATTTTGCGTTGCACATTCGCTTTGGTATCTTGCCAGATGTCCATGCTGTTTTAGAGGTTGTTTCCTCTTTGCTACTCATGCTACGCATAGGGAATCGAGGTTAAATCAACAAAGCTATGTAACTAAACTAAAATGTAAGGGCGAGTTTTGTTACAGTTTACAGCCGATTACCGTCCTCTACTCCTGAATTTTGATAAAAGTTGACATCAGCCCTGAAAGAGTTAATGAGACAGTAAAGGGTCCTTTCGAGGACCATTACACAACTGCTTATGTCCACCGCTCATCCACTTCATGTTCAAGGGGGCCCTCACGAGTCCCCCCCACCCTGCAGAGACTCACACCTGCCACAGTTTCAAGTTGCTACACAAATTTAAAAATTATGAACGACACGAAAGTGGCAAAGTGGCGAATGTTATCACACACGACTTTGGCTTATCCGACTCTACGAGAACGGCAATTTTGAAAAACAAGAAGGTTTACTGAATTGTAATTTTTGCATCTTATGCTGTACAGCTTATCTGAAATATCTCCCATATAATTATTAAGATACGCCCATATTGAAATTGTGGCCACAATGCTGGAATGTAACCTGTGCGCAAGTCGATGGATACCTGTACTCATGATATTCTCATTACAGTCAGCTGATCATTCTGTCAGTCATTATGTAACCCGTTTAGTCCTGAATAGGGTCATGGGGGGTCTGCTGGAACCTATCCCAGACATCATAGGGCACAAGGTCAGAACAAAGCCTGGACTGGGCACCAACCACACACACACACATACATCCACCCCAAGCACACACTAGAGCCAATTCAGGATCACCAATTCACCTAACCTGCATGTCTTTGGACTGTGGGAGGAAACCGGAGCACCCGGAGGAAACCCATGTAGACACGGGGAGAACATGCAAATTCCACGCAGGGAGGATGTGAACCCAGGTCTCCTTGCTGCGAGGTAGCAGCGCTACCAGTGTGCCACTGTGCCGCCCTGGTCAGTTATAGATAGATAGATAGATAGATAGATAGATAGATAGATAGATAGATAGATAGATAGATAGATAGATAGATAGATAGATAGATAGATAGATAGATAGATAGATAGATAGATAGATAGATAGATTGTATGCAATAACATTACGATACATACTTCTTTCAACAGCAATTCGGATGGTGAAAGACCGGACGGTGTTAACGGTTGTAGATATTCTTCGCAATATTGTAAGTTGATGTTTTCATCTTCCACGCGATCACCACCAACTGTTTCAGCAAAGTCTATTACATTACGCATTTAACCGTAGGGGGAATTTCCCAAGGGGAAATTCACAATGTACCCGGCAAATAAAAATACAGCAAATTTTTTTTCTGTTAAACGCATGCTCTGTGGGATGCTGGAGTACTGACTGGTGGGCCGAAGCAGAGTAGCAACGATCTTACAAATCATCATGGGGCGCTGGGAAAAAATAATGTTTGCCTAAGCCAGCCGCACTACAAATTTCTAGGAAAATATTCATGGAACAAGTTTGACGGCGAGTACAGCTTATACACTGCGAAACACTCTTTGATGCGCTACTGTGGTGTGTAACCAGCAGACGTGTATTGCGCCTTTGCTGTTGTACTTTACTCATTTTCACATGACGAATACAGACCGCCCTTGAATATTTTGTTTGATACAAGTGTTTGTGTCCTTGGCGTATTTCTGGGTTCGAAGGGTCGGCCATTCTATTACAGCACTCATACAGCAAAACAAGAAGTTGGCTTCCTTCCTGCTCGTATTTTTAGATATATCAGTAGATTATGAGGCCGAGCTGCCAAGAACATGCACATCAACCCACTCAATTGTGTTTAAATCAGCCTTCAGAGGGTGATTGTACTCGAGGCACGCAAATGAATACAAGTGAAGACGGTTCCGCTCTTTGAACACCCCGCTTCACAGTGAAGCTGTTATTTAGAGTCTCATTGAAAAGCAGCTTTAGTTTTTGCTTCGGGGAGAAAACATTTTGTTCACCCGGCTGACTACTGTCTAACTTTTAAGTTCTAGCGTGTTTGTTTTGTCAGAGTATTTGTATAAATCTTACAAATGCTTGATGGCATTGATTCTCCAAATGACTGCTCTTGTTATCTTGATGCTTTGAATCAAATTCCTGTGAGCTTCACAAAGGAAGCAGTAATGCTGTCTGCTCTGTAAAAAGCACAATAAAAATAAAGCAAGACTGTCCAATCGATTATCTAGTAAAAAGACGGCCAATGTCGAGCGAACCCACTCTAGCAATAGGGCGCTACCCCTGCAGACTTTCTCATAATAAAAACAGTATGCTAGATTAATGGGCCGCGCTTTCCTCCCGGGACTCTGGTTGCTTAATGAAGTTGAAAGTTCATTCCATTATCTGCAAGTTCAGGTTCAGGACCTCTGGGGACGGGAATGTGTGCCAGCACAACTGGGCACAAGGCATCACGCAGCTCTGAATGGGTCACTAGGCTATAGGAGAACACACACGCGCTCACACAGACACAAACGGTGCCCTCCATAACGTTTGGGACAATTTTTTCCTTGATTTGCCCCTCTGCTCCACAGTTTAAAATTACAATTCAGACCATTCAGACATTGTGATTAAAGTGCACACTGCAGACGTTCATTTAAGGCAGGGGTTTCCAACTCCAGTCCTTGAGGGCAAGGAAGTGTTGGGGCACCACCTGGGTCACCCTTTTAATATTTACAAAATCGTTGAACAGAAACTGGCGCTCAGTAGTGTGTCCAATAAAGCAAAACGAAAAAGCAGGTTAACTGAGAGGAACCAAAATGATCCCCTTAAATCGGGGGTCTCAGAGGGCCACAGGTTTTCATTCTAACCCTTTTCTCAATTAGTGGCCTGTTTTTGCTGCTGATTAACTTCTTTTGAATTAATTTTAATTGACTTGTTCTTGAAGACTCAGCCCCCTTAATTCAGGGGTGGGCAATGTCAGTCCTGGAGGGCCGCAGTGGCTGCAGGTTTTCATTTCAACACAACTGCATAATTAAAAAACAATCCTTGCCAATCTTAGGCCCTATTTAATTTTATGGTTTGTTAGTCTGCAATGTTAGGTTCACATATCGTAGATTTTGTCCTTTCCAAGGATATCATCTAAATGATTTGAAGCCTAAAACTGATAATTTACAGTCTGTCACATTTTTCTCTTAAGTGTTTTATTTAACCAAATAGATAGATAGATAGATAGATAGATAGATAGATAGATAGATAGATAGATAGATAGATAGATAGATAGATAGATAGATAGATAGATAGATAGATAGATAGATAGATAGATAGATAGATAGATAGATAGATAGATAGATAGATAGATAGATAGATAGATACTTTATTAATCCCAAGGGGAAATTCATAAATAGTGCATGATGTATCCACACAGGTGGACATGGAAACAAGCTAGATGGAGACCTGTTGGCTCTTTTGTCATTTGTATCTTATTGCTGACAAGGGGGCTCTGCCCCCTGCTTGCTTTGCTTGCCTACCCCCGGTGTTGGGTAACCCGAAATACATTAATGAATGTATGAGATATGTTTGTAGCTCCATTAGTCGAGCTGTTTGGTTTTGGAGCCGAGACAGTTTTGCTTCCGCGGTTTCAGACGCGCGTTGTAGGCGCCGACGTGTATTGTTTTTGTCCATGCGGGCTCGTGTTTGTAGCTCCGTTAGTGGAGCTGTATAGTTTGGGGGCTGTGACCATGACTCCATTAGTTCTCCTTTGTTTACCGTTACTAATATGAATAATTGCACTTACTGTTAATACGAAGCTGTTTCTGTGGCTGTACTGTTAATAATGCATCACTGTAATGTGATTCACTTATGCTGTATAGTTTGGATGTGTGAGGATGACGCATGTTCAATATGGAGCGTTCGTTTATTCTTATTACAGTTTGGACGTGTGAGGATGACATACGTTTAAAACGGAGCGTTCGTTTATTCTTATTACGTGTTGTAGGCGCCTTCGGCTTTCGTACTAACTCGCGCCTTCCGTACTATTATGCTGTGTATGGTGGACCTTTGTGGACTCCGTACTTTTTCCCGTTTCACTCTGGGGCGGGGGGCTGAATCCTCTTTTTTGTGTGGCTGTGTCGTTACCTATGGGCGCGTTGCCTCATTTCTTATTTACGTTAGTTGAGCGCCTTTGTTTTTGAGCCGTGACGCGTTGTAGGCGCTTATTTACGTTAGTTGAGCTAATATTATACCTCCGGTGCCGTGTGTGTTTCATGTGGTAGTCGTTGTAGGCGCATGTGTCCTCCGTACTATCTCGGGTTTGACTATGCTGTGTTTTGTGGACATTTGGGGACGCCGTACTCTCTCCGATTTGATTGTGGGGTGGGACGCCGAAGCCTGTTGTGTTTGTTTTGTTTGTGAGTACTCATATTATTGCATTATTGTAATGTGATTCACATATGCTGTGGAGTCCGTATCTCTGGGGCGTCTGTACCATCTTGGGGGTCTGCCTGCGGTGTGTTAGACGCGCGTTGTAGGCGCACGCACCTTCCGTACTATGTCGGGTTTGACTATGCTGTGTAGTGTGGACGGTTTGGGTTCCGTATTGTCTGTGCTCGTTGCTTTATTTCGTATTTCTGTTAGTGCTCGCTGTCGGCGCCTGCGCACTATGTCTCCTGCATCCATGGGCATGCCATGTACCTGCGTCCATATCTGGTTTAATCTCGGTTAGTAATAATGATAAGAAGCCATTAAAAACACTGAATGCGGCTGTTTAAGACTAAAATAAGAAGTTAAGAGTGGGGAACCTTAATAAATGAAGCATTAAAATGTCTCTTGAGCAATACATTCTTCATCAGCATGTATTCATCCATCTGGGTTGGAACAAAAACTTGCAGCCACTGCGGCCCTCCAGGACCAACACTGCCCACCCCTGCCTTCATTGTTTCTTTTTCTTTAATTAGCAGTCAAACAATAACGAGATACAAAATGAGCCGAAACAACTGGTGTCCGTCATACAATATCTGAAAATAAAGAAAGGTTAAGGTCTTAGGAATGTTGATCTGTTCAGGTCCACAAAAATTTTAATGGAACTCTTAGAAAAGAGAACATCAACAATTTCAGAAATGTCTGCTGTTGCACAATGAGAGTAGCAACAAGCCTCAGAATTAAAGAACGGGTTTAATTAACGACAAGCTTCAGTGCCTAATTAAGCAACTGGCTGGAGTGTGAGGCTCTGACTTAGTTGGTCTTCTGTCGGCTCACTCACTTCACATTTCATTTCTGTTTGGGTGCCATTTAAGGACAGAAATGAAGCAATTCAGGGGAACAAATCTTCCAAAAAATCAAGTCAATTAAAAGGAAAGGAAAAGGAGTTAATTAGCAGCGAAAACTGGTCACCAATTAAGTAAAGAATTAGAATGAAAACCTGCAGCCACTGCGGCCCTCCAGGACCGGAGTTGGAGACCCCTGATTTAAGGGGATCATTTTGGTTCCTCTCCGTTAACCTGCTTTTTCGTGTTGCTTTATTGGACGCACCATTTCTGTACAAGGACGTAAAGGGTGACCCGGGTGATGCCCCAACACTTCCTTCCGTGATAAATGTGTATTCCCTCAGTCGACAGTGTACTCCACTAGGTGAACACAAGTACTGATGATCTTAGACATGTTGTTGGGATGATTAATTACTTTTAACTTCGAGCGGTGATTCTTAAACTATGGGTCGTGAGCCTTTTTAGGTTGCGAGATGTTTATGATTGGGTCGTGCAGAATCGTGAATTACAGTTGAAGTGAATGAGAAAGGGACGTGAACGGTGTGCGGAAAGACTTGCGATGGGTCGGCGCTTGCATGGTTCAAACAAAACCCCCGGTTGATGAATGGCGGATATTCTTTAAGGAGGCGATGCTCGGCAGTGATTCTCCAAGCAGCAAGGATGACAATCGGCTGACGATCTCCAAGAGGAATGGGGACCGTGTTCGGCCGCTGTTTCAAAATGATTACGGATCGCAAAAATGGGGGTTTCCCAAAGGGACGGTGGTCCAAAGAGAAGCAAGTGACGATCCGGCAGATATTCTCCGAGGAGATTCAGGATGATGTTCGGCTGCTGATCTGCTGCAATAGGTAAAACTGGGTTGAAACAAAAACTAAAATTTAATCCCGCAGGTTTTGAGGATTTATTCTGCATGTTCTACAAAAGCGATACTAAGACTGCCCTGCCATCCCTGTTCTCCACATTAACAAGCTCACCAGCCAACCTGAGAGTGAAGCTCTTTTCTTCCACAGCCACCAACTTTAGTCACCTCTGTAGAGTGACACCGTGACACTGGGTGAGCCAATTCAACGGACATGGCCCCAATGTCATTTCCACATGGTCACAAACTAATGCTGTGTTCTTTAAAAGTGGGGTTGGGACACATAGAAAGGGGCTACATCAAAACAGAAAGATCCTTAGTTAAACATGGCATCACATTTTAAACCCCAACACCAATAGCCATGCAGATGACACCATCCCAGCACAGAAATGAACACCACAGGCCATGCAGAGATGAGGCTAGCGTCATTTGAATTTGTCATCCAGGTGGTATAACATCCTCCACCGCATTACTGTGATGATAATGGCATCTCAATACCCATTTGAATCCCAAATGGAAAGCATCCCGCTACTCAGAACTACAGGCACGACACAATCTCTACGAATGCACGGATGACAACCAGCACAACATCCTCTGGGAATCCACCAACCTTTGCTGCCAGCTACGATGCCGTCTTCATTTGTTGGTGGTTGAGAAGAAGAGTCGTTAACTTCTTGAAACTTCTGTGTGGTAACCTCCACCCCAGCTTCCCCTCGGTGAGACATGTCCTCGGTCGAGTCTCCAGAGGGGGTGGTCAAAGGAAGGGTGGTAGGGAATGTCGTAACGTTATGCACAGAGAAGGACGAAGGGTCGGCGGTGGATGCAGATGACTCTTCCCCTGTTGAAGCAGCACGAGCAGTGGAACGTTACACCCGTACCTGCAATACTTTACTATAAAAGGACTAAGGGCTTAGAACTAAACAAGGAAAGGCATTAGTTAGAAAGAAATTTAGGACAAACACGACATGGTGTGAGTAAAATAAAACAAAGAAAAAAAAAACGAGAAAAAGACAACATAAATATGTAAAGCTGAAAAAGACACAGTTAGGCAAAACTTACATCCAGTCGTTCGGTTGCAACATGAAAGGCTCATTCCCAGATGTCCCAGTAGGTAGAATTCTTTGTGGTTCTTTTTGGATATTTTTAATGATTTGTTTCACTGAAAATGTGTTCTTTTTGCCTCTTTGTTGGTGACGTTACATTAAACTTGCAACAACTGTATAACTTAAACCATCCACACTATACCTTGCAGTAAAGGAAAGAATCCCTCATTTAATAAAAAATAAATACAGAATCAAATACGGATCAAATTCTATAAGAACAAACTCCAACAAATTTGATTTTGGTCCTGGACAATTTCCTACAGACTAATGTTAAAAAAAAACCTCATTGCAGCCAAGTCCATTTTATCTGCAAAATTCATTACAATGAAGTCATTTATCATAAAAAAAGGAAGCACAACCCATACAATTATACTGTGCTTGGCCCAAAAAACGCAATCCAGGAGCTCAGTCAACAGGAAATTATGTCACTTGGTTTCCTCGGTACTGGTGACTCTGAGGCTAGGGATCTGCACTGGCAATCGGAAGGTTGCCGGTTCGAATCCCGTAAATGCCAATAGGGACTCTGCTCTGTTGGGCCATTGAGCAAGGAAGGCCCTTAACCTGCAATTGCTGAGCACATTGAGTAGTGAGAAAAGCGCTATATAAATGCAAAGAATTAATTATTATTATCATACCCTTGCAGCGAAGCGGAGCTCGAGAACGGTTACTGCAAGCCAGAGGCATTGTGGGTGTATCTAAGGGGCAAGATAACTGTCAATCAAAATTGACTTCAGCTGTCTTTGCAGAGCGCTGGAGTTTCGCCGCAGCTCCACTCTGTCGCTTCTCAACATACGGTTTGATTGAACATTAGAACAATCTGGAAGAGAACAGGACGTTCAACCCAACAAAGCTCTCCAGTCCTGTCAACTTAATTCCTCCAAAATAACATCAAGTTGAAGGTATCTAAAGTCCAACTGTCTACCACACGACTTGGTCGCTTATGTGTCTGTGGTTTTCTGTGTGAAGAAGAACATCCTAACATTTAAGTGAAACTGTGTCTCTGTGTTCTTGATGAACTCATTTTAAAGTCACCGTCTCGATCCACTGGACTGGTAACCTTCATCATTTTAAACACTTCAGTCAGGTCTCCTCTTCATCTCCTTAAGGCTCAGCTCTTTTAATCTTTCCTCATAACTCACCCCCTGTAGCCCCTGAATCAGCCTAGTCGCTCTTCTCTGGACGTTCTCTAGTGCTGCTATGTCCTTTTTGTAGCCTGGAGACCCAAACTGCACCCAGGACTCCAGATGAGGCCTCACCAGTGTGTTATAAAGCTTGAGCAGAACCTCCTGTGACTTGTACTCCACACATCAAGGCGCTATATAAACTGACATTCTGTTAGCCTTCTTCATGGCTTCTGTCTGGAAGCTGATGGTGTTGAGTCCACTACGACTCCTAAATCTTTTAATCTTTCTTCATAACTTACCCCCTGTAGCCCCTGAATCAGCCCAGTCGCTCTTCTCTGGACCTTTTCTAATTCTGCTATGTCCTTTTTATGGCCAGGAGGCCCAAACTGCACCCAGGACTCCAGATGAGGCCTCACCAGTGTGTTATAAAGCTTGAGCAGAACCTCCTGTGACTTGTACTCCACACATCAAGGCGCTATATAACCTGACATTCTTAATGGCTTCTGAACACGGTCTGGAAGTCGATAGCTTAGAGTCCACTACGACTCCTAAAATCCTTCTCATAAGGTGGTCTCTCGATTATCTGACCGCCCACTGTGTATTCAGATTTCACATTTTTACTTCCTATGTGTAATACTTTACATTATTACATTAAATTTAATCTGCCACAAATCTGCCAAAGCCTGTGTAGCAAGAAAGATATTAGTGCCAACGTGATTTGTGAGATTAATTTCACAAGTCAGGTTGAGGAGAAAGGAGGGAAACATGTGAAGGACACAATCAGGTTATTTTAAAAAGTGCTTATATCTGCTTGACCAATATGGTTTAAAACCCCTCGAGTCTGTGAATGTATTAATAACCAGCCTGTTCTTCTGGTAGTCACCCATATCTGACAAGAATTCTATGACTATGTAATCATATGAGTGTTTATAATGACGAGGATCCAGCACAACGTCAGAAGCATCTGACTATGCCGCCGACATTCCTCGCTGCTGGATGGGACATCTGATTTGCCACCATTCTCCCACTTGGCTGTGATGTCCCTTGGCTTCTCTCCGGACTGAATATGTATGTAAACAGGATTATGCGTTATATTCTGGGAATGAATGTTATCTTTTAAATCAAGTTAAATACATATATCTCTTTTTGTACCATATTTCTCTCTTGTAATTATTTTCCGCCATGGGAACAAAAGGTATGGGATTTGGTTCTAGTCAATTCTGCATCAAGAAACACATCCCAAGGTAGAAAGAGCGCCCCCTGCTGGATACTTTATGTCCATGCCTTTCTGTAATGATTCAACAGATTCCAAATTATCCGCCAATCCCCATCTTGGTAGTATCATATTTTACCAAAAGTTAGATGAGGTTTCTTTACATTTTTAGCACCAGTTGCAAATGCTAACGTCTGTCCGTTTCTCTGTCCACACGAAACATCTCGGCTTCCCCCTTCAGGTGTCGCATACTTATTCATCAAAGAAATTTGTCAAGACAGAACAATTCTCGGTCAGATATCTCAAACATATCACTCTGTACACATTTTTAAAGTTTCAAAATCTCCCATTGAAAAGCATCCCAAGAGGACATTGGGAAGAAGATCTCTTAATCAATATATCAGAAAAGGAGTGGAAGGTAGCAAAGCAGAGAATTCACTCGAGTTCCATATGCGCAAAGCATAGAATTATTCAACTAAAAATTATATATCAAGCTCATCTGTCTCGCTTAAAACTGTCCAAAATGTTTCCAGGCCAGGATCCAACCTGCGAGCGCTGCAACCAAGCTCCTGCCTCACTGGGTCACATGTTCTGGGCCTGCACCAAACTAACATCATTTTGGACAAAAATTTTTAAGTGCCTCTCAGACAGCCTTAGTATCACAATCCCTCCTAACCCATTAACAGCTGTGTTTGGTGTCCTTCCAGATGGACTTGAATTGGAGAAGGACAAGCAAACGGTGATTGCATTCACTACACTCTTGGCACGCAGACTTATTTTGTTAAATTGGAAGAATCCTAATTCTCCTCTTATAAGTCAGTGGGAAACCGATGTTTTATATTATTTGAAATTGGAAAAAATCTAATTTTCAGTTAGAGGATCTGTACAAAATTTTTTAAAACATGGCAGGATTTAATCAATATTATTTTAGAATAAGAGAAATAACTATTATCGCAGTTAACTCCCTTCTCCATCTCTTATTTACATACAGTAGATATCTACTTCTCCCTTTCTTTTGTTTAATGTTGCCTTATTAAAAAGCCTTAAGCAATTTTCCTTTAGCTGAGCTCTCCTTCTCAGGGGTGGGGTTTGATTAGTCTTCAAATTTGTTGGGTTATAAATTGATCTGTTTGTATGGAATGATTACAATGAAAATTAATAAAATAAAAATATTAAAGAAAAGCATTGACGAATCTGCAAATTCGTCCACCTTAAAATTGAGAAACATTTGGTGCAACTTCAACTAGGATGGAGTTACCTGGATGGCAGTTACTTGAACTTGTAAGTATTGTTTCTTTTCCTCTTCTACTCATCCTACAGTCACTCAAATGCCCAATGCAAGTCAGTCACACGCCAAGCAGAGCGCCAACCGAGCAAACAGCTCACACAGCAGCGCCCTCTCCTGGTACATTAAGTAAGTTAACTAATAGAGGACAAAAAAATGTCACTTCTCTGGAAATAAATGGAAGGAGAAAGCAATTGTGTAAGCACATATAAGACTGAATTGATTGAACACAATTATTTACAGGTTATTATTAAAAAGAACTGACCTTATCAACCTGCAGCTAAATGAGGTTTGAACTAATTAATAACATGGGAAGGGCGCATCTTCCATGACTGACATACAGTCATATGAAAAAGTTTGGGAACACCTCTTAATTCTTTGGATTTTTGTTTCTCATTGACTTCCTTTTAATATCTGACATGCCTTATGGACACAGTAGGATTTCAGCAGTGACATTAAGTTTATTGGATTAACAGAAAATATGCAATATGCATCATCACAAAATTAGACAGGTGCATAAATGTGGGCACCCCAACAGAGATATGACATCAATACTTAGTTGAGCCTCCTTTTCAAATCTAACAGCCTCTAGATGCTGTCCTCCTATAGCCTCTGATGAGTGTCTGATTCTGGATGGAGGTATTGTTCACCATTCTTCATACAAAATCTCTCCAGTTCAGTTCAGTTTGATGGACAGCCTGCTTCAAATCATCCCATAGATTTTCGATGATATTCAAGTCAGGGGACTGTGATGGCCATTCCAGAACATTGTACTTCTCCCTCTGCATGAATGCCTTTGTAGATTTCCAACTGTGTTTTGGGTCATTGTCTTGTTGGAATATCCAACCCCTGCGTAACTTCAACTCTGTGACTGACGCTTGAACATTATCCTGAAGAATTTGTTGATATTGGGTTGAATTCATCCGACCCTCGACTTTAACAAGGGCCCCAGTCCCTGAACTAGCCACACAGCCCCACAGCATGATGGGACCTCCACCAAATGTGACAGTAGGTAGCAGGTGTTTTTCTTGGAATGCAGTGTTCTTCTTCCGCCATGCAAAGCGCTTTTTGTTCTGACCAAATAACTCCATTTTTGTCTCATCAGTCCAAAGCACTTTGTTACCAAATGAATGTGGCTTGTCTAAATGAGCATTGGCATACAACAAGCGACTCTGTTTGTGGCGTGAGTGCAGAAAGGGCTTCTTTCTCATCACCCTGCCATACAGATGTGCTGAATTGTAGAACGATGTACAGATACACCATCTGCAGCCAGATGTTCTTGCAGGTCTTTAGAGGTGATCTGTGGGTTGTCTGTCACCATTCTCACAATCCTGCTCATATGCCGCTCCTGTATTTTTCTTGGCCTGCCAGACCTGCTGGGTTTAACAGCAACTGTGCCTGTGGCCTTCCATTTGCTGATTCCATTCCTTACAGTTGAAACTGACAGTTTAAACCTCTGAGATGGCTTTTTGTAGCCTTCTCCTAAACCAGGAGACTGAACAATCTTTGTTTTCAGATCTTTGGGGAGTTGCTTTGAGGATCCCATGCTGTCCCTCTTCAGAGGAGAGTCAAAGGGAAGGAAGCACAACTTGCAATTGACCACCTTACATCCCTTTATATCTCATGATAGGACACACCTGTCTATGAAGTTCAAGGCTTAACGAGCTCATCACACCAAGTCATCAGCATTGAGCAGTGACAGGCATTCAAATCAGCACAATGACAAGGGGACTCACATTTGTGCACAGCCAGTTTTTCACATTTGATTTAATTTCATACAACTAAATACTGCGTCACTAAAAATTTTGTTCGGAAAGCACTGCAGTACTCAGATGTTCCTAGGAAATGAAAGACAGACCACTGTTATCTTTAGTGTTGAAAGGAGAGTCAATTATTATGCAGGCTGAGAGGGGTTCCCACACGTTTTCATATGACTGTATTCTGTACATAGGATGGGTTTAGAGATGGACAGTGGTGGTGGCACATGGGGGGATTCAGACGAGCAAACCCCTGATTTCTGATGCCCAGTCCCTGATCTTTCAGTCCCAGATATGCACAAACAATCATGGCAAGCTCCTCTTCTTGCCCATCATGTGCCATTCACTTTCCCATTTTGCAATAAATCAGTTCCTTCCCAAGTTCTTACTTATTTATATAATTTTAAGAAATTCCTGTCTTTTAACTAATATTAATAGCTGAGCTGACACGGGTAAAACAAGCGTAAGAGTGAATTTTCTCCTCCACTATATTGCCCTTGATAGATGTTTTAACATTCATGTGAGAGAACACAGACAGATGGATCTGTGCGACTGTGATCAAGATGACAAAATGTGCCATGCTAATCTTTCAAAAAAAAAATAAAATACTTGATCCCAGCAGCTGTGAAGTGTTTCTTGAATGAATCTGAAAGTCATGTTTTTATGCAAATTTCCAAACGCCATCAACATGACAATCAGTTCCTGCCGTTAGCGGAAAAGCGGCTGGCGTGATTTGAGAAATTAAATTGTGCAGAGGGACACAGAGACATAGTTACGGTACCTGTATCAGAAAGAGGGCATCGTGGACATTAGATTTTGGACTGTGGAGGTTAGGAAGTCAGTCATAGGACATCCTAGGTGATCTCCAAAATAAAAAAAATAAAAAAATCCGGAGTGGTCTCCCGTCGACTTTCTCGTATACTCAGATATGGGGATGAATATTTGAGGAGTAAACTGCAAGACAATGATTGTATTTTTATAGTATGTACATTAAAGAACCATCAACAACAAATCAAATCAAATCTCTCTAAATATAAAATCCAATGTCTGTCTGTCTGTCCGCTTTTCATGAGAGAACTACTTAACATATTTAGATCGGGTTTTATTCTAGAATTTGCTTGAACATTCCGGTTGATTCTGCGACTTCTCTCATCGCGCTAAGTATCAGAGTTCGCTTGCGGTAACGATTTATTTGTGTGAATCTGAGAGAGATGCAGCAGGCCGAGTGGAGGCGGGCAGGACGTCGGGGCATACCTTACCTCCGCTTAGCTAGCGAATGAGAGAACAACTTAACATATTTAGATTGGGTTTTATTCTAGAATTTGCTTGAACATTCCGGTTGATTCTGCGACTTCTCTCATCGCGCTAAGTATCAGAGTTCACTTGCGGTAACAATTTATTTGCGTGAATCTGAGAGAGAGGCTGCAAGAGGCATTGCCCTCCTTACTCAAACGCTAACCTCGGGCGTATATATTACCTCCGCTTAGCCATCAAATGAGAGAACAACTTAGCGGATTTAGATCAGGTTTTTTTTCTAGAATTTGCTTGAAGATTCCAGTTGATTCTACGACTTCTCTCATCGCGCTAGGTATCAGAGTTCGCTTGTGGTAACGATTTATTTGTGGGAATCTGAGAGAGAGGCTGCAAGCCGAGGGGAGGGAGGTGTTGCCCTCATCACTCACATGCCAACCTCGGGCGTATCTTACCTCTGCTTAGCTGGCGAATGATAGAACTACTTAACAGATTTACATCGGGATTTTTTCTATAATTTGCTTGAACATTCCGGCTGATTTTTGCGACTTCTCTCATCGTGCTAATTATCAGAGTTCACTTGCAGTAACAATTTATTTGCGCAAATCTGAGAGAGATGCAGCGGGGCGAGTGGAGAGGGGCGGGACGTCGGGGCATACCTTACTTCTGCTTAGATAGCGAATGAGAGAACTACTTAACATATTTAGATCGGGTTTTATTCTAGAATTTGCTTGAACATTCCGGTTGATTCTGCGACTTCTCTCATCGCGCTAAGTATCAGAGTTCGCTTGCGGTAACAATTTATTTGCGTGAATTTGAGAAAGAGGCTGCAAGAGACATTTGCCCTCCTCACTCACACGCTAACCTCGGGCGTATATATTCTCTCCGCTTAGTCAGCAAACAAGAGAAAAACTTAGCGGATTTAGATCGGAGTTTTATTCTAGAATTTGCTTGAACATTCTGGTTGATTTTGCGACTTCTCTCATCGCGCTAAGAATCAGAGATCGCTTGCAGGAGTGATGTATTTGCGCTAATCCAAGACAGAGGCTGCAGGCTGAGGAGAGGGGGAAGCGGGACGTCAGGGGTACGGCCCTCCTCACTGTCCTGTTTCACTCACTACGTGGGTGGAGCCACGGGGGACAGCTAGTTACTAATATATTGAACAATTATTATAAAAGTAAAGTAGAATAAATCGGACTCTGCAGCTGCATGACTACAAGGTAAAGTAACACTACTCGTTAACGGAAATAGCCCAAAAGTTGAAAGAAATCTACGTTTTGTACCTAATACTTGTATGCAAAATTTAGTTGACCGAAGCGAAAGCGTACTCAAACTATCGTGTTTACACACACCCACAGGCATCATTCCAAACTTGGTATTTTTGGACTTAGGGAGGTCGAGATCTCGAAATGGAATTTTTGGAGGATTCCAATGCTTTCCTTATACTACGTATACGAGAAAGTCAGGAGGTCTAAAACATCGAAATTCATTAAAATCTCGACATCGAATCTTTGGACGATTACAATACTTTCCCTATTCTAGTAAAAAATACCAGTAAACAAAATGACCAGAGGAATAGAAAAGTGTGACCATGCTGAAAAAGACGTGAGATTAGGCTTTACTTAATTAAAATGTCTGAACCTAGTTTTGTTAAACTTGACTTGCTTGTATGGAACACTAGCTGTACCCCGTGGCTGTGCCCACATAGTAATGAAACAGGACAAACTTTAAAAATCAATAGATGTTGTTGGCACTGTATCTGATGGTGTTCAGCTCTGACAGGCGAGCGTCCGCCGCGTAGGGAGAAAAGCACATGGCCGTGATACTCTGCCAGTCAGCAGCTACCCTCTAAAACACACGTAGCTCTGATTTCTCTCTCAAAAGCATCAAACGTCACTCCTTAACAATCTGTAGATGATAATGTCTGCTGAACAAACTGGTATCGCTAGCTAAGCGAAGCCAAGGTGAACTCCAACACGTGGCGACAGGTAGAGTGTCTCGAACAGAGGCTGGCGAGTAAATGAGGAAGGCCTCGCCCCTCCTGCTCTCGACCCACAACCACTCTCTTGGATTTGCATAAACACATCGGTACCGCAAGCGAACTCTGGTACGAGAAGTCGCAAAATCAACCAGAAAGTTCAAGCAAATTATATAAAACAACCAGATCTAAATCCGTTAAGTAATTCTCTCGTGAAAAGCGGACAGAGATTGACAGAACGCGCTTGGACCACGAAATTTTTAAAACCGTTTCTTAGCGAGTACCTATGGGCCAAGGGTAAACCTACATTCCAAATTTCAAGTCCCAAGTCCTCATGGTTCTGGAGATTTCATAATGAGTGAGTCAGTGGTGTTTGGTTTTTCTATACAGGCAGTCCCCGGGTTATGTACGAGATGGGGACTGTAGGTTTGTACTTAATTTGTATGTAAGGTCGGAACGAGTACATTATTTTAACAAATGCTATTGTTGACCGACTGTAACCAAGTGCTGTGCCAATGAATGACGGAGTGTCACCTCTCTCTGACCTTTTTATTATTTCTACTTTATTTTCAATGGTGAAGGTTTTTCTCTTCTTTACTGTATCACCAACACTTGCATTAGATTTATGTTTCAGAGACGTTGTTGAAGGGTGAAGACAAAAGGTTAAGATGAGCTCCTCTGCACAGAACTGTATATGCTATCACAGCAAGAAGGCACCAGTCGTCAACACGTCTGATGTATACGGTGGTCCAGATCTAATTATGCAATTTTCAATACGCTATAACTTATTCAGTTTATTACATAGAAAATCACCCGAAAAATCCCAGACCATCGAGAAGTGTGCGAACTGACGACACAAAGAATCGTCTTCGCGCCGAACTGAAATCGTACCTGCATAAATCAAAGTCATCCAGACGATCTGGATCTGCATAATTAGATCTGGACCACCCTGTACTGACAAGAGACAACTTCCTGCTATGTGCGTAGCAGTACAAGCAGGCTTGCTATTGAGAATGAATGGGGGCAGCGAGGGGCGGTTCATCGTCGGGACCACCTCACAGTCACCTCTACCACAGTATGCTGCCTGCAGCGTACGCAACACCACCGCCACCATTCAACACACAGCACACTACAATGCTACCCCCCGACGCCCCGTTCAGCCACAACCGGATCACCGCTTGCAGCATTACCAGCCGCGCACCTAGAACGAATGGGGCAGCCGTGTGTGGTGGGCGGGCAGCGAAACCGCTTGCCGCCAGGAGCCACCCGAGGGACCCTGCAAGCAGCGAAATCACCCCCTCCAGCCTCCGTCCAGCCACCGCTTGCAGCGTCCACAGGCCGAAGATGACGGAGCGGCAGTTACTTAGGTGCATGCGTTGCAGCTGCGGCCCCATTTGTATGTCGTAGGTCGGATGTCCGTAACTTGGGGACTACCTGTTGTAGAAAAGGCGCTATATAGCGCCCGACCTGGCACAGAATGACACAGAGGCACGTATAAAACACAAGGGCTTTATTTTCTTCTTCATCCGTGGGCGCACGTCTTCCCCGTGACCAACAGGCAATACACAGTCCCAAAAGCACCTCTTTCTACACCACACAATAACACACTCTTCTCTCCCACCACTCCTCTGCAAGCTTCGTCTCCTTCCTCCCAACTCTGGCTCTCTCTCGAGTGGTGGTGGCTGGCCTTTTTTATACCCCACCCGGAAGCATTCCAGGTGCTTGATCACCTGGGCCTAATTGCATTTCCGGGTGGGGCTGAGGAATTGACCAGCCGGGCTGCAAAGTCCATGCAGCTCCCCCTGGCGGCCATCCGAGCCCCCAACCAGGCTGTGGAGGACTCCATGTCCCATGGATCCATGCGCCAGGTTGGGGAATCATCGTCCGCCAGGGAGGCTGTCACCAAGCGTCCCAGGGGAGGTATTGAGCTGTCTATGGTAGCTCCCCCAGAACACGTGCAGTAGGGGCGTCCCTGCCGGGCATGGGACACAGCTGTCCTTCACACTGTATATAGATTATTTGATTTTAATAAAATTAATAAAATGTCAGTCATTCTCCAACCTGCTGAATCTCTGCTGGAGCCAATCCCAGCCAACACAGGGCTCAAGGCAGGAACAAATCTCAGGCAGGGCGCCAGCCCACCGCAGGGCACACACACACACCAAGCACACACACGGGACAATTTAAAATCGCCAATGCACTTAACCTGCATGTCTTTGGACTGTGGGAGGAAACCCACGCAGACACGGGAAGAACATGCAAACTCCACGCAGGGAGGACCCGGGAAGCGAAATGCGAGGCAGCAGCACTACCACTACGTCACCGTGCCACCCTAATAAAATGTTAAAAATATTTTAAATTAAAAGGTCCTAGAATGAACCTTGGTGAGTCTGAATCTGTCCGGGCTAAGGGCTCTGCTGACACCACAGGTTGGACATCCTCATATGACTGCAGTACATGAAACAGAAATAACTTAACAGATGACAGATGACAGAGTGTGAAGGGTGACATCCGAGGAGCCAATGGAAAGGCCTTTTTATACTGTAAGTTGTAACCTGAAAGCGAGCAGATACGCATGCTTCCTTTCCATCAAAACTCTGCAAACAATATTTGAACAGTTTATGAATCTTTACTTTTTTTTAGGACTATTAAGCCATAATAATTTCAGGACATAGAGAAGCCTGCATGGATTCAAATGACAGCCATGATAGCTTGACTAAAGTTTCAAGTATGGCTTAGAACGCGGCCCCTCGTTGATTTCCATCTGTAATCTTAATATCTGTCAACACTGCAGCAGCAATCTTCCATCCTGCTTATCATCTTAAATAAATATATGAAGTCAGCACCATCTGTCAATCTCTCTGCACTTCATTACACAGGAAATGCTACAACTCTAAACTTCACAAGTCATCTCAAATGTGCCATGTGGCAAATGTGCCATGCTAATCTTTCAAAGGACAGATTCTGTAGAAAATACCAATTATTTGTCTCTCTGGCCTGCTTTAATGGGACTGGGACCTTTTAATAAAATGCTACACTACAAGTTAAAGTTTTTACCAATACCCTAAAGTTCTTAAGAAGGTTAGCAAATATAAATATAAACCCTTGACGCATATTTCTAGGAAATCACTGCATCATAGCGAAATTCTGAAGGACTGGAAAATGGCAAATATTATCCCGTTATATGAAAAGGGTGACAGGGCAGATCCAAGCAACTACAGGCCAGTAAGCTTAATGTGCATCACAGGAAAATTAATGGAAGGAATCAATCATGTCAATCATGGAGAATCCACTGCATCCACTGAACAGGATCATCTCCAGACAGAGGAGCAGCTTCAGCGACAGACTGCTGTCACTGTCCTGCTCCACTGACAGACCTCCACCACACTATGTGACTCTTCAACTCCACCCGGGGGGGTAAACGTTATCTATCTATCTATCTATCTATCTATCTATCTATCTATCTATCTATCTATCTATCTATCTATCTATCTATCTATCTATCTATCTATCTATCTATCTATCTATCTATCTATCTATCTATCTATCTATCTATCTATCTATCTATCTATCTATCTATCTATCTATTAAGGAAAAGTCTGAGCAATACATTGCAAAAGAACAGGGGTTTTACTGAACAGTCAGCATGGGGTCAGAAGAGGGAGGTCATGTTTTACTAACATGCTGCAATTACATGAGGAAGCAATAAAAGGATACGATCAGAGTGGAGTAGATGAGATTATTTATCTTGACTTTCAGAAAACATTTGATGAGGTGCCACATGACAGGTGGGCATCAAATTAAAAGAAGTGGCAGTTCAGGGTGTGGTGGGTGCAGAATTGGCTCAGACACAGGAAGCAGAGGGTGATGATGTGAGGAACCTCATCAGAAATGGGTGATGTTAAAAGTGGTGACCAGCAGGGGGCAGTGTGGGGGCCGCTGATATTTTTAATATTTATAAATGATTTAGATAGGAATTTAAGGAACAAACTGGTTGAGTTTGCAGATGATACCAAGATAGGTGGATTAGCAGATAATTTGGAATCCATTATATCATCACAGAAGGACTTGGATAGCAGACAGGCTTGGGCAGATTTGTGGACAATGAAATTTAATGTCAGTAAATGTAAAGAATTACACATAGGAAGGAAAAATGTTAGGTTTGAATACACAACTGGGGGCCTGAAAATCAAGAGTCCACCTTATGAGAAGGATTTAGGAGTCATAGTGGACCCTAAGCCATCGACTGCCCGACAGTGTTCAGAAGTCATGAAGAAGGCTAACAGACCGTCAGGTTATATAGCGCCTTGATGTGTGGAGTCTGCGGTGGGCTGGCACCCAGCCCACGGTTTATTTCCTTCCTTGTGCCCTGTGTTGGCAGGGTTTGGCTCCAGAAGACCCCTGTGACCCTGTAGTTAGCATATAGCGTGTTGGATAATGGATGGATGGATGGATGGATGGATGGATGGATGGATGGATGGATGGATGGACGGACGGACGGATGGATGGATGGATATGTGTAGTACAAGTCACAGTAGGTTCTGCTCAAGCTTTATAACACACTGGTGAGGCCTCATCTGGAGTCCTGGGTGCAGTTTTGGTCTCCAGGCTACAAAAAGGACATAGCAGCACTAGAGAAGGTCCAGAGAAGAGCAACTGGGCTGATTCAGGGGCTACAGGGGATGAGTTATGAGTGAAGATTAAAAGAGCTGAGCCTTTACAGAGATGAAGAGGAGACCTGACTGAAGTGTTTAAAATGATAAAGTGAATTAGTTCAGTGGATCGAGACGCTGACTTTAAAATGAGTTCATCAAGAACACGGGGACACAGCTGGAAACTTGTGAAGGGGAAATTTCACACAAACATTAGGAAGTTTTACTTGACACAAAGAACCAGAGACACATGGAATAAGTGGCCAAGTAGTGTGGTAGACAGTAAGACTTTAGGGACTTTCAAAACTCGACTTGATGTTATTTTAGAAGAATTAAGTGGACAGGACTGGCTGAACGGCCTGTTCTTGTCCAGATTTTTCTAATGTTCTGTATTCAGACTTATTTGTAGCCTTTGGATCTAATGGCGGCTGAGTAGAGATGTCTTGTGTTTCAGACAGTGTAAAATTTACATTGTAAGCTCTAGATGTTTACAGCCTTATCTGTATAGTGGTTTTAAAAGTTATGCAGGGTGTAATTACTTTATTTTTAGTTAAGGGAGTGAGTGGTTCCCACTTAGTAAAAGGATTGCACCTGATTAGGTGTACATGTCCGAGACATGCCAAGGGTTCGAGGAGCTTGGAGGAGAGGAGTGGAGGCGGACCAGAGACAGTGAAAGGCAGTGTGAAAAGGCCAGGACTTAAGGGGTGATTGGACTTCGATTATTGTAAATAAACGTGTGTGTGGTGAAGCCATCATGTCTACCTGTCTGTGTCCGGGCTGTTCCCCATATATATATATATATATATATATATATATATATATATATATATATATATATATATATACTGCGGTGGGTTGGCACCCAGCCCAGGATTGGTTCCCTGCCTTGTGCCCTGTGTTGGCTGGGATTGGCTCCAGCAGACCCCCGTGACCCTGTGTTCGGATTCAGCGGGTTGGAAAATGGATGGATGGATGGATATATATATATATATATATATATATACACAGTCACGCATGTGTACATGGGAGACAGTTTAAGGCTTAGGTGATGGTAATTCTCCACCAAGCCAGGAGATGGTGCTGTGTAATAATGGACTCTCTGCAGAAAAGAAGATTGACGGCTCTCCACCTCTGACGCTACTTCCGGGTTCCGCCAATCTGGACCAACCTTTACACTCCCTGAATTCCTCATATGTGGGAGAGACAACATCTTAGTCAGTCATCTTAAAAGAACGAAAGTTGGAAAAAAACTTGTTTTGTGTGTACACGCTGTCACACATGCATGTTTAGGAGACATCTGTAACATGTAATTCCACGCCAGACCAGGGGGTGGCGAGGCGCACTAATTCTCCCTCTCAAACTTTTGCAGACCATTCTAGGGAAATCTCACCCGGCTTTGGGGCAGCCAATGACATCACTTCCGGTTGCGGTCCTGATGACATCACTTCCTCTACGGGTCTTTAAAGCTGCCATCTTGTGTAGAATGAATCAGTTCTGTTTTGGACTCTGTTGTACGAACATGTCTGTGCTTTGGCATCAGTTTTGCAGCTGGGAAAAATTATACGGGTGGCTGCCCCAACCCTTTGCAATGTCTTATGGTTGTTCTTCTTACAACGCGTTATGGGTAAAGCCCAAAAATTGGATAAACCTAGCATTACCCGGGTAAAGCTTGCACTATCCAAAAGACCTGGGTAAAGCTGGAATTGGAAATAACATTTTGTTAAAATCTTGCTTTATTCAGGTGGATAAACCTAAGATTACCAGATTTTGACGTGAAATATGTAAATATATATGTAAAACTTGTATTGCATTCCAGGCACACCCTCCTAGTATATATACTGTATATACATACTAGGAGAGAGTGCCTCCCTGGCCACCTATGATGGCCCAACCCCACCTTGATAGTTCGCTTCACTTGCTATCGGTCCCCAGGTATATTTCCAAAACTCTGTCAAATCTCTGGACCTGAGATTTATTTATAGATACAGCAAATGCTAAAACTATTGGAAATTGTCATCTATGCAAGCTGAATAGAAATCTACTTCCTGAAGTATCACCAGTATGCAACTTAATGCGCAGAAGGGATACGGCATCTCCTGCTTGATCACCAATTATGATTTTTCCAGCAACTGAATGTTTATGGAGTTTTACAATTAGTAAGCGTGTGCCATTACATAGGCTTTATTTGTTGACTGCTAACCCTCAATTGAACTACTGCACTGCTGTTGTTAGCAGAGCAGATGTATATAAGGCATTTTGTTTGACATTTTATGGCCATGAGAGTATCATTGTTGTATTCTAAAATGATATATAGATGTTGTGACAGACGACCGGGTAAAGGCCCCAGCCGTCTGCCACAACATCATTATATCATTTTAGAATACAACAATGATGAGAGGCTGAGACAATGGAAGAACCATGGGAGAGAGCTTTTTCAGGACCGATAGAGGGCAGCCCCCTTGGCTTACAGCAGGGCCATGGGTTTGGAGCATGGAAGCTCAACCCTGCTGGGGCCCATGGCCACAGCAAGGGTGCACCTGGACTTTTACTGGGCCGTGTTTGGCAGCACTTCCACCACACCAGGAAGTGCTGCTGGAAGATTGTCGCTGGACACCTGGAGTCCTTCTGGGTATCCTATAAAAGGGGACAGTAAACGTCCAGACGCCCCCTGACAGTGGCCACGAGCCTCAGCAGGGTTGGGTTTCCATGCCCCAAACCCGTGGCCTTGCTGTAAACCAAGGGGGCTGCCCTCTATTGGACCGGGGGAGAAAATGTCCTGCTAAAGCTCTCAACCCTTGGTCCTTCCATTGTCACAGCGTCCCGGCCGGATAAGGGCCCCGGCTGTCTGCCACAATGTATACTATATGACATACAATTTTGAAAAGATGAGCATTGCAAGAAAACATCAGATGAAAACATTGCATGATTTCACTATTATTTTTATACATAGAGAGTAGATATATAATAATATATATATTGCATTCATAGTCTGAGTCTCAACAACCTGAATTGTGTGGGTGGTTACCTACCAGGTAACGCTTGTGGTTGGTCTGCCATTCGACAAACATCCGCCACGGTGCCCTCCTTCAGTTGCGAGAAGCAGATCATAGAATGTTGCATAGTTTACTGTCAAATAAAGCAAAGAGTACGCAACACGTGTTTTGCCTTCATTTGGGCTCATCAGGCGTACACACTCTACTGCTCCCAATGAATGTAATTACTCCAGACCTACAGGCTGTCAAATAAACGAACTACATGCCGTGACGCAGTGTAAGGGACTTCGTCTCTGACGCTGACGTCCGAGGTTCGATTCCCCGAAAGGGGAGCAGTAGAGTGTGTACGCCTGATGAGCTCAAATGAAGGCAAAACACGTGTCGCATACTCTTTGCTTTATTTGACAGTAAACTATGCAATATATATATACTGTATTTACTCGTGTACGACGCGCCCTCGTGTAAGACACGCACCCTAATTTTTACAAAGTAAATCGCGAAAAAAATTTACCCCGTGTATGACACGCGTTGTGATTGTATAGGAAGCATTTAGGGCAAGTTTTCCGTGAAATGCACTTCTGTATTTGTTGCATGACGAAAGAGCGAGCTAGAGAGAGAGAGAGCATGCGCAAGCGAGTGAGTGAGCAAGAGAGAGAGAGAGACAGAGCGAGCGAACGAGAGAGAGAGAGTGAGCGAACGAGCGAGAGAGAGAGAGAGAGAGCGCGTGCGAGCGAGAGAGAGAGAGAGAGAGAGAGAGAGAGAGAGCACGTGCAAGCGCGAGAGAGAGAGAGAGAGAGAGCGAACGAGTGAGAGAGAAAGAGAGTGAGCAAGAGAGAAAGAGAGAGAGAGCGCACGCGCGAGCGAAAGAGACAGAGAGAGAGAGCGAATGAGCGAGAGAGAAAGAGAGTAAGCGAACAAGCGAGAGAGAGAGTGAGCGAACGAGCGAGAGAGAGTGTGTGCGTGAGCGAGAGAGAGAGCGCACGCGCGAGCAAGAGAGAGAGAGAGCACGCGCGAGCAAGAGAGAGAGAGCGAGCGAACGAGAGAGAGAGAGCGAGCGAGCGAGCAAGCGAGAGAGAGAGAGCATGTGCGAGCGAGAGAGAGAGAGAGCGAGCGAGCGAGAGAGAGAGAGAGCGAGCAAACGAGCAAGAGAGAGAGAGAGAGAGAGAGCATGCGCGAGCGAACGAGCGAGAGAGAGAGAAAGAGCAAACGAGCTAGAGAGAGAGAGAGAGCATGCGCATGAGCGAGAGAGAGAGCATGTCCGCAAGTGAGAGAGAGAGAGAGCGCGCACGAGTGAGTGAGCAAGAGAGAGAGAGAGAGTGAGCGAACGAGCGAGAGAGAAAGAGAGTGAGCAAGACAGAAAGAGAGAGAGAGCACGCGCGAGCGAGAGAGAGAGAGAGAGAGCGAACGAGCGAGAGACAAAGAGAGTGAGCGAACGAGCGAGCGAGAGAGAGAGCGAGCGAACGAGCGAGCGAGAGAGAGAGTGAGCGAACGAGCGAGAGAGAGAGTGAGCGAACGAGCGAGAGAGAGTGTGTGCGTGAGCGAGAGAAAGAGCGCACGCGCGCGAGAGAGAGAGAGAGCACACGCCAGCAAGAGAGAGAGAGAGAGCGAGCGAGCAAGAGAGAGAGCAAGTGAACGAGCGAGAGAGAGAGCGAGCGAGCGAGCGAGCGAGCGAGAGAGAGAGAGAGCATGCGCGAGCGAACGAGCGAGAGAGAGAAAGAGTGAGCGAACGAGCGAGAGAGAGAGAGAGAGAGCAAACGAGCTAGAGAGAGAGAGAGAGAGCACGTGCGCAAGTGAGAGAGAGAGAGAGAGCGCACACGAGTGAGTGAGCAAGAGAGAGAGAGAGTGAGCGAACGAGCAAGAGAGAGAGAGAGAGCAAACGAGCTAGAGAGAGAGAGTGAGCACGTGTGCAAGTGAGAGAGAGAGAGAGAGCGCGCACGAGTGAGTGAGCAATAGAGAGAGCACGCGCGAGTGAACGTGCAAGAGAGAGAGAGAGTGAGCGAACGAGCAAGAGAGAGAGAGAGCGCGCGCGAGTGAGAGAGAGAGAGAGAGTGTGTGCGCGTGCGAGCGAGAGAGAGAGAGAGAGAGAGAGCGTGCGTGCGAGCGAGAGAGCCCACGCAAAAGAAGTAAACATTACAGCAAAAAATTTCCTCATGTATGACGCGCACCTGATTTTCTAATGCTAATTTTCAGGAAAAAATGTGCGCGAGGTACACGCGTAAATATGGTATATACGTATACTGTATATATTGTCACACATGTGCATTTGATAAACCACCTCAGGGCTCATGTAATAGTTGTTGCACTCTGAACCAGAGGGTGGCACTATGGCCTAATGCCTCTTCTGGATGATTGACACTTCTTCTACCTCCAACATCACTTTCAGTTTCCAGCCTCCTTAGCCCACCACTTCCAGGTCACAACACTGATTACCGTCTGCACTGCCATTTTGGATCTCTCTGAAGAAGGCTCCCTTCTGAATAAGATATCTTTTATATTTTTCTTTTTGCATCCATCACAATAAACAAGGTTCACCTTAGTGCTCCAAAAACTTTTTGCGTATCACTTTGCTTTCATTACAAATATAAAATATACAGTATATATATATATATATCTATATAGATAGAGAGATAGAGAGTATATCATGAATTTATAAAAGAAATAAAAACTAACCTATATAGTAGGGTCTTGAATTGTTTGAAGATCGTGACCCGGTGTTCCCCTCATGCAGCTTTGACGGCATACTTGGGGTACTAGTGGCTTCATCCTCAGAAGTTAGCAATGAGATACCTGTGGTAGAAATATCTTCTTCGACTTCTTTATCGCTAGCTGTGTTAAATATTTCAGGTTCTCCTAAAAAACAAAAAAAAAAGGACATAAACACCAAGAAATAAAAATGCAGCACGGTTGGCAGGGAGGCCAGCATTAATGCCACTTAAGAAATGTGTTTTTCAGTCACCATCTGCATGGTTGTTGGCATGTCCTCCTTGTGTCTGTATGGGAAACATTGTCCTTTAACTTTTTATGTATTTAATGTTCACTTGAGACTGGAGTGTCATTGCACCCTATGAGACCACCACCAGTCCTTCCATGTTTGCTTTTGGCCTTTAGCTATGGTTGTCAAGATAGCCTCTACCTCAGGCTTTGAACCCAAATATCAGCAAATCTGGATGGAACTAGCCACAGTACCTGTCATAGAATAACAGAAAAAAGTTTGTTTTCTCTTGCCCTGCACATACCTTCAGCACCAGTCCTCAGTATTAGCGTATGTGTGAAAATCGCTTCACCGGCCTTCCGTCTCTTGTGCGTGTTTCCGTAAACCCTGCTTCTCAGACTCATCATTCTCTTTGTCATTATTCTCATGGTGCATTTGTCACCTCCTGTCCAGTTTTATACTTTGAAGGCGACTCTCTCAGTGTGAGCCTTTATTCCTTCTCAGGAGTCTTACACCCATACTTCCTCTTTCATCACATTGTAGCGGGGCCACATAGTGTTTAAATGTCAGTTCTGAGTGCGTCTCGTTTCATTGTCCCGTTTACTGTTTGTGCATCAGTTTATGCCGTCCCCGAGAAAGGGGACGGATGATGGAAGGAGACCACAGCCACAAACCTGGAAAAACACCTGTTTACAATCAATCAATCCCAGCCGTCACAGGACTATATAAGCCATCAGGAGGAGAAGGAAAGGGAGGGAGGAGAGAAGGAGATTTTGTTTCAACATTACGACCACGAGCAACCTGTACCTGTTTTCCATATTGCGCTTATCCATCCAGTTTGTTTTCCATCTGCCGGATTTATTTCAAGGACCTCACCACGAGATACCCCGGGGTAGGACTTAATCATCCACCACATACACGAGGATTCACGGTGAGGCTGTTCCATTTTTTTCCGGGGAGATTCAAACAACTCAATATCACTAATTCAGTCATCCGCTTTCAGGACATTTTCTTTTTTACCGGACTCACGTACTCATTCATTTTCAGTTTGTCTTTCATTGTTGTTTTCGTGTTGTGTGTTTATTTGTTACAGGGACAAGGGAGGGTTTTTGTTGTGTGTGTATATATATTTGGTGGTGTCTTATTATTGCTGGGGTGGAGGGATATATTTATGTTTCTATTTTTCTATGTCATTTTACTTAATACATATAACCCGTTTTACTTCCCGTTTTTGTGTGCTTATATTTTTCACCGTCGATTGTGGGGAAAAGTTCAAATGGTAAGAAGTACGGCTTGATAGTAGATTATTTCTCAGTAAATTATCCAGGCCACTGGTCTTGGAGGTGTAGCTGCCAGCTGGGTAAAAGGGGTCGGCCGTTACATAAAGTGGTGCCCTCTCCGAGGAATCTAAATAAATATCTATCGCTGTCTGCCTTTAAACATTTTCCCCATTTAACATGTCTATAGTGCGTGCCGAGCAGGACGACACCATTGCTTCGCCGCGGTGTGATGATGGAGTAGCCGGGGCGCGGCACGTCACGCTCAGAGCGTGTTCAGCGGTGCAGGAGGTGGTGGATTCGTTGCAGTCGCTGTACCTCGAAGATCACCATGGACCTGAGGAGGAATGCCTGGAGGATGTCTCGCCTCCGTGGGAAGATCTGGCGCAACAACTGACCCGGCTGGATGAGAAAGTCCGCGAGGTTGCTGAAAGTGCGCTCGGGCGCGAAGATGCCTTGCGGGCTCGCATCAGCAGCTCCCAGGAGGAAGTAAAAGAATATCTCAATGAGCAAGTTCAACTCCTGGGGCGGGAAATCGTGTTGTGCCTCCAGAGGCGGGATCAACGCTGGCAAGAAACTCTTCAGGGGGAGGTCCGAAGGAGTCTCCAGACGTTACGTCAGTCACCCTGTCATTCAACGCCGTGCAGGTCTCGTGGGGGGGGGGGGGGTGAATACATCAATCGGCCCTCTGTTCCTGGGGTGCGCCTTTCCTTTCCCAAGTTGGGGGCCCCTTATAACATCGATGATGTCCTCAACTTTGTGGAAGAAGGGGAGGCGTATCTGGCTGTTAACCCTTTAACCCCAGAAGAGCTTATAGGGGTGATAGGGACATCCCTCTCGGGGCCAGTGCGGAGCTGGTGGCTGACGGCCAAGAAGAACATTAAAGACTGGGGATCCTTTCGTCGATCTTTCCTCGCGGCTTTTCTTCCGGAAGACTATGAATCCGAACTGGAGGACAAGCTGCGATCCATGGTGCAACTGCCTTCGCAATCCATCCGGGACTTCGCCTATGAATATCGGGCTTTGTGTTTGAAGTGGCGGCCGGCTATGTCTGAAGAAGAGGTGGTCCGCCGCATTCTTAATGCCTGCAACCCGCGCTTAGCTGGGGGTCTCAGGGGGGTTGTGGGGTCGGTGGAAGACCTGGTGAAGGTAGCCTCGCAAGTGGAACGGGATTGGGGAAACTCAAAAACGTACTGGAATAAGGTACAAGCCAGTACACGAGAAACCCAGCCCCTAAAACCCCAGCGAGCCAAACCTTGCCGGTCGGAAGCCGATCTCGCCATCATGCAAGCGAGTACGTCCCTCCTGATCGTCCCAGTGAAGCTGCGGGGGTGGCAGGTAGATGCAGTGGTGGATACAGGGAGCCATCACACCTTAATCCGCTCAAGCATGTAGAAGAAGATTAGCCGACCGACAGACAACTTAACATCTGCCCCGTCTGTCCGATTTGTATTGGCAGATGGGAGTGAACACAGAGCCCTGGGCAAAGTCCCCTTGAGGTACAGTGTACTTTCCACCACCTGGGAGATGGATACGTATGTCCTGGATGACCGGCACCTGTCCGTCCCGTTACTCCTTGGGCTTGACTCTTTAACCACCATAAGGATGACCATCCATCTCAGTCCCAGGGGGTATACGGTGCCAGGGGAAGGGGTATGCGACTTCATTCATAAATCAAAAGAAGATCTGGGCTCGGAATTCATTGGCTTCTATGCAGCAGTGTGGAGAGACGCAAGCACCTCGGCGGCAGCCCCTGTGGAGGAACAGCCCGAAGAGGTGAGGCCGGTGCTGAAGAAGTGGGCCGAGGTGTGGACTGAGAAATTAGGAGTCGCCCGTGGAGTTACCCACGTGATCCACACCTCGGATGAAGTTCCAATAAGGCACCGAGCCTACCGCGTTTCTCCACTAAAAAAGGGCATAATTAAAGAACACCTTGATCAAATGCTCGCCGAGGGAATAATCGAACCATCTTCCTCCTCCTGGGCGTCCCCTGTGGTCCTCGTGAAGAAGACGGATGACACCTATCGTTTCTGCGTGGACTACAGGGGGGTTAAAGGGAAGACGAGCCTGGACGCATATCCCATGCCCCTGGTTCATGAGATTCTGGAGTCGCTGCATGGAGCTGCAATTTTCAGCACACTAGACCTCCGCAGTGGCTATTGGCAGGTGCCGATGGACGAGGGGAGTAAGAAGAAGACGGCAGTCATCACCCCTGAAGGCTTGTTCCAGTTCAAAGTCATGCCTTTTGGGCTTAAAAATGCTGGGGCTACCTTCCAGCAGCTCATGGAGCAAGTCCTGAGGGGGTTGATAGGCAAGATCTGCTTTGTTTACATCGATGACGTCATTATTTACTCCCCTTCTATTAAACAACATCTCCAGGACCTGGACACCATCTTCCAACGATTACATCAAGCGCACCTTACACTGAACACGAAGAAGTGTACCTTCATTCAACCCCACATACGCTTCCTCGGGCACATTCTTTCATCTGAGGGGGTCGCTGTAGACCCCCAGAAGACCTTAGCCATCCGAGACTACCCCACGCCCACGGATTTGAAATCTTTGCAACGTTTCCTTGGGTTAGTGGGGTGGTATCACAAGTTCATTCCCCGGATGGCTGATATAGCGGCTCCCTTGAACAAACTAAGAAAAAAAGATGTCCCGTGGGAGTGGACAGCAGAGTGCCAGGACGCGGTCGAGCAACTAAAGAGCCACCTTCAAGAGCCGCCCGTTCTGGCCCAGCCAGATCTGCAGCTCACTTTCCAGGTACAAACAGATGCCAGCAACCTGGGGCTTGGCGCCGTGCTCACTCAGAAAATCCACCAGGCTGAACACGTCATCGCTTACGCCTCTCGAGCCTTGCACGGCGCCGAGCTCAATTATTCGACAGCTGAAAAAGAGTGTTTGGCTGTCGTGTGGGCTGTGGAGAAATGGAGACACTATCTGGAGGGGGTTGAATTTGAAGTGTACACCGACCATCACGCTCTGACCTGGGTATTTAATCACCCGAAGACCTCCTCCCGTCTAACCAGGTGGGTACTCCGCCTCCAGAACTTCACTTTCAAGGTGACCTATCGGAAGGGCTGTGGCAATATTGTGCCTGATGCTCTGTCCAGGGTGTCAGAGCCACTGGGGATGGTGTGTTTGGCAGAGGCAAAGAAGATGATCCTCCCTCTGCCAAGAAGCCTTGAAGACCTGGCTCAAGCACAAGCCACCAGTCCGTTCTGCCAGAGCCAAAGGGAGGGACTGGAGCAGCAGCGTACCGACCGGGTACACTTCGTGGACCTCCAGGGGGTTCTGTACAGGACCACTCCATCCTCCCTTGGGGGTCTGCAACACCAACTAGTCGTCCCGGAAGGGCTCATCCCAGACTTCCTAATTTACTATCATGACAGTCCTTTAGGTGGTCACCTTGGAAGGACAAAGACTTTATTAAAGATCCTGGGGGTTGCGTGGTGGCCGTCTGTCCGGAAAGACGTTTGCCACCACGTGAAGAAGTGCATCACCTGCCAGCAGCTCAAAAACCCACCTGGTAAACCGGCAGGATTTCTGCAATTGACAATCGCGGATGGACCGGGGGAGAATTTGGGAGTCGACCTGATGGGGCCTTTTCCTGTTACCAGCTCGAGGAAGACCGTCCTGATGGTGGTGATTGATTATTTTTCAAAGTGGGTGGAGCTGTTTGCCTTAACGGACGCAAAAACTAACAAGATCTGCTCCACCCTGAAGAACGAAATCTTCACCCGCTGGGGGGTGCCGAAGAACATCGTCTCAGACCGGGGTCCGCAGTTCACGAGCTCTCTATTAGATGAACTTTATACAGCCTGGGGAGTGAAGAAAAACCTGACAACAGCTTACCATCCCCAGGCTAACATGACAGAGCGAGTGAACCGGACCCTGAAGAACATGATCGCCTCCTATGTGGGTGAACGCCATCAGGACTGGGATAAATGGCTCCCCAAGCTCCGGTTTGCCCTGAACACCGCTGTGCACGAAGCCACAGGTGAGACGCCTGCTTTGGTTGCGCTGGGCAGACAGCTAAAGGGCCCGCTTGACCGACTCCTTCCCAGAGCCCCTAATCCAGAAACCACCACTTACAATAACTTATTCAAAATTGAGGAATTACGGCGGAGAATCCAACAGAGGTTGGTGAGTTCGACATCCAGACATGCCAAGTTATATAATGCCCGGCGTAAGGAAACGCACTTTCAGCCGGGTGATTTGGTCTGGATTAGAGCTCACCATCTCTCAGATGCCAGCAAAAGGTTCTCCGCCAAGCTAGCGCCTAAATGGTTAGGTCCGGCCAAAATCATATCTCAAACGGGTCCCGTTAATTTCCAGTTTCAAAGGGGTATCGGCACTGACTCCAAGATAGACACAATCCATGTGGCCAATCTCAAGCCATACTTCGGCCCTCCCTTGTCCAAGGTTGGGGGGGGGGGAAATGTAGCGGGGCCACATAGTGTTTAAATGTCAGTTCTGAGTGCGTCTCGTTTCATTGTCCCGTTTACTGTTTGTGCATCAGTTTATGCCGTCCCCGAGAAAGGGGACGGATGATGGAAGGAGACCACAGCCACAAACCTGGAAAAACACCTGTTTACAATCAATCAATCCCAGCCGTCACAGGACTATATAAGCCAGCAGGAGGAGAAGGAAAGGGAGGGAGGAGAGAAGGAGATTTTGTTTCAACATTACGACCACGAGCAACCTGTACCTGTTTTCCATATTGCGCTTATCCATCCAGTTTGTTTTCCATCTGCCGGAGGAGTTCAAGTATCTCGGGGTCTTGTTCACGAGTGAGGGAAGAATGGAGCGTGAGATCGACAGGCGGATCGGTGCGGCATCCGCAGTAATGCGGGCGTTGCATCGGTCTGTCGTGGTGAAAAAGGAGCTGAGCCGCAAGGCGAAGCTCTCAATTTACCAGTCGATCTATGTTCCTACCCTCACCTATGGTCATGAGCTATGGGTAGTGACCGAAAGAACGAGATCGCGAATACAAGCGGCTGAAATGAGTTTCCTCCGCAGGGTGTCTGGGCTTTCCCTTAAAGATAGGGTGAGAAGCTCAGTCATCCGGGAGGGGCTCAGAGTAGAGCCGCTGCTCCTCCGCATCGAGAGGAGTCAGATGAGGTGGCTCGGGCATCTGATCAGGATGCCTCCTGGATGCCTCCCTGGTGAGGTGTTCCGGGCACGTCCAACCGGGAGGAGGCCCCGGGGAAGACCCAGGACACGCTGGAGGGACTATGTCTCTCAACTGGCCTGGGAACGCCTTGGGATTCTCCAGGAAGAGCTAGAAGAAGTGGCCGGGGAGAGGGAAGTCTGGGCATCTCTGCTCAAGCTGCTGCCCCCGCGACCCGACCTCGGATAAGCGGGAGACAATGGATGGATGGATGGATGGATTTATTTCAAGGACCTCACCACGAGATACCCCGGGGTAGGACTTAATCATCCACCACATACACGAGGATTCACGGTGAGGCTGTTCCATTTTTTTCCGGGGAGAATCAAACAACTCTATCACTAATTCAGTCATCCGCTTTCAGGACATTTTCTTTTTTACCGGACTCACGTACTCATTCATTTTCAGTTTGTCTTTCATTGTCGTTATTCGTGTTGTGTGTTTATTTGTTACAGGGACAAGGGAGGGTTTTTGTTTTGTGTATATATATATATTTGGTGGTGTCTTATTATTGCTGGGGTGGAGGGATATATTTATGTTTCTATTTTTCTATGTCATTTTACTTAATACATATAACCCGTTTTACTTCCCATTTTTGTGTGCTTATATTTTTCACCGTCGATTGTGGGGAAAAGTTCAAATGGTAAGAAGTACGGCTTGATAGTTAGATTATTTCTCAGTAAATTATCCAGGCCACTGGTCTTGGAGGTGTAGCTGCCGGCTGGGTAAAAGGGGTCGGCCGTTACAGCATCACCAAAGCCAAACTGACCAATCACACCAAAGCCAAACTGACCAATCACACCAAAGCCAAACTGACCAATCACACCAAAGCCAAACTGACCAATCACACCAAAGCCAAACTGACTATTCGGATTGCTTGAAGCGACTGGACACACAGACCTTAGTGTTTTATTATATAGTAGATAAAATGTCAAAAAACAAAAAAAACATACTAAGTCAAGTCAAGTCGGAAGCATGCACTGGTACAGTATGTTGCCGCACCCACCACATGATGAAACACCTCGAGATCCCAGTTGGCAACCACCCCAGGCAGACACGTGGTCCAGTCTCACCCTCCGGAAATGAGCTGCAGCTAGGTGTAATGTGGGTGACCCCTTGGCCTGGTCCAGCCACTTGGGTCCCCAACAATGAGGATCCTACGAGCCGGATCACCCTCGGGGAAATGCGCCACATGGCTATAGTGCCATAACTGACGCTCCATCACAATGCAGGTCATGTGCCTCATTTGGGACTCCATGAGCAAAACAAAATCAAACCAGCGGTACCCAAGGATTCTCTGAAGAGAGACACACATGAAGGAGTCCAGTCTTCATCTCAGGTCACTAGATAGCATCCATGTCTTGCAAACGGGAAGCACCAGGACTCTAAAGACTTGGACCTTTGTCATTTTGCGTCACACACTCCTTTCCAGTGACCTCATGAACCCCCATGCTCTCCCAATCCATCTACTGACTTCATAGGAAGAGTCACCAGAGTCATGAATGTCCCCGCCGAGATGCTAACAGACTGTCAAGTTATATAGCGCCTTGATGTGTGCAGTACAAGTCACAGAAGGTTCTGCTCAAGCTTTATAACACACTGGTGAGGCCTTATCTGGAGTCCTGTGTGCAGTTTGGGTCTCCAGGCTACAAAAAGGACATAGCAGCACTAGAAAAGGTCCAGAGAAGAGCGACTAGGCTGATTCAGAGCTACAGGGGATGAGTTATGAGTGAAGATTAAAAGAGCTGAGCCTTAAGGAGATGAAGAGGAGACCTGACTGAAGTGTTTAAAATGATGAAGGGAATTAGTGCAGTGGATCGAGACGGTGACTTTAAAATGAGCTCATCAAGAACACGAGGACACAGTTGGAAACTTGTGAAGGGGAAATTTCACACAAAAAGTAGGACGTTTTTCTTTACACAAAGAACCAGAGACACATGGAATAAGCGACCAAGTCGTGTGGTAGACAGTAAGACGTTGGGGACTTTCAAAACTCGACTTGATATTTTTTTGGACGAAATAAGTGGACAGAACTGGCGAGCTTTGTTGGGCTGAATGGCCTGATCTCGTCCAGAGTGTTCTAATGTTCTAATATTTGCCGGATCCGCTGCTATTGGCCGACATGGTGTCGTCTGGCGAGGGTATAAAAAGCATCAAATTGTTCAAATATTCACCATTTGTCGACTAACGGGGGCCAAAACTTCACAAAAGAATTACCATAATTTAGTCAGTCAGTCATTTTCCAACCCGCTATATCCTAACACTGGATCACGGGGGTCTGCTGGAGCCAATCCCAGCCAACACAGGGCGCAAGGCAGGGACAAATCCCCGGGCAGGGCGCCAGCCCACCACAGGGCACACACACCAAGAATAATTTAGGACCAACAATGCACCTAACCTGCATGTCTTTGGATTGTGGGAGGAAACCCACGCAGACACGGGGAGAACATGCAAACTCCACACAGGGGGGACCTGGGAAGCGAAGTGTGAGGCAGCAGCGCTACCACTGCACCACCATGCCACCCTCTGATATATTTTACCATTTATAAATTCGAATTTCATAAACTGTTGACATCAAATCAAAGTAGAAAAGTAAGAATTGTTTATGATAATAATGTATATTTACATGTGATGTCCTTCACAACAGGTTGCCAGATTTGGGAATGTACACTTTTCTGTAAGGCGGACTAGGCCGTGCTGTGCCACCGAACTCCTGAAGTCTATATCTGTGTACACTGTAGGCCTGCCGAATACATAACATCATCTTGGAGTGGATTGGACTGGCCTCGTGATGGTGAAAACATGCAACTAAAACTGTGAATTATTAACGCAATGAACTGTGCTAGTGAGTAAAGTTATTCAATTTTTTATTTAACACTATACGGCCCCTCAAGCTCGTAGGTCCTTGTGCTTTGCACAATCTGCACAATCCATTGCTACGCCACAGCTTGGAATGTTGTCCACCATACAGCATTGCAATATAAAAGCACAAGGCTGGCAGCTTTATCTCGGCTTGTCCCTCAAAGTGTGGGTCTCACCTAACCATTTAAGTTGCCTGCATTTCAGGAAAGGTGGGCAAAGCCCGACCTTCAACCCTGCTGGCATGGCCAGCCTAAAGTTAAGCAGTGCTGGGTATTGTCATCCTTACAAGGACACATGGCAGAATGTGCAGTTAACGTAGATGACAGAAGAGCTCAGGTCCACTCTATCAATTTCTTGTTTCCTTTTCTCCCTCTAAAGCCAGTGAGCTGTTAAATCAAGATAACCCCGCAGATGTTTGTTTTATTATCATTATTTTACATTTTATATTAAATACATGGATATGAAAGGCCTGACACCTCTCTAAGTGAAAGATAGGCCTGTTTCCTAAAGGTTGTAACTTGATAAGAGTTACTGCTATCAAACAAAGTCAATAAAAAGAGAAAGATGGTGGCTGAGCTGCAGGTCAATGTGCTTCACAGTGGGAACGTTTTATCATAAGCAACATACAGCACACACACATGTGGAAAATGACATGCACACAAAGGGTAATGGAAGTTGATCAAAAAGTGACAAGCTAGCTGGTGTCATTGTCACCACTCCTGCCCCTCACTTGACAAAAATCTAGAAAGAAAGAAAATGTTCAGAGAAGGCCAAGAAACTTCATTCCGGGATTGTGGAGTCTGAGCTATTAGGAGAAATTCAAGGAAGTGCCAGGACAAGAGTTTAAATTGGCAAAGAGGGTAAACAGGGTGGAGGCCAGACATTAATGTAAAATACATTCTTCAATAAGAACATCCATCCATTATCCAACCCGCT
This sequence comes from Erpetoichthys calabaricus, assembly GCF_900747795.2. NCBI lineage: Eukaryota > Metazoa > Chordata > Cladistia > Polypteriformes > Polypteridae > Erpetoichthys > Erpetoichthys calabaricus. The sequence goes on from NC_041395.2 coordinate 8,464,311, forward strand.
ATATCCTAACTACAGGGTCATGGGGGTCTGCTGGAGCCAAACCCAGCCAACACAGGGTGCAAGGCAGGAAACAAACCCTGGGCAGGGTGCCAGCCCACCGCAGGGCAATACGAACATCGATCTTAATAAAAAGATATGCGTTTGTGTGTCTGTCTGTGTTTCTGTCCGGTTGCAATGTCTCAGTCATTTCCACAGATGGTGCATTACAAACATTAACACTGATTTTACGAATCCCATACCAAATGGCATATAACAGAGGCATGTGCACATTGCATTTGTCATTCCAGCATGTGGCAAATCACAAATATCTGTAGTAATAAAATGCATTGCATTTGTTTTTCCAACTGATGGCGCATCAAAAACATTAACACTGCCTTTACGAATCTCATACAAAATGGCATATAACAGAGGCATGTGCACATTGCATTTGTCATTCCAGCATGTGGCACATCACAAACATTTGTAGTAATAAAATGCATTGCATTTGTTTTTCCAGCTGATGGCAAATTAAAAACATTTAACACTGCCTTTATGAATCTTACACCAAATGGCATATAACAGAGGCATGTGAACATTGCATTTGTCATTCCAGTTGATGGCAAATCACAACTTTTGTAGCAATGTTGTATTAAAACAAATGTTTGTGATGTGCCACCTGTTGGAATGAAAAATGCATTTTATTACTACACTAGCTGTGGTACACTCCTGAGATGGGCTGGAATAATAATAGCAGACCTCAGCGCTAATGTTTGCAGTGCAGCGTGCAATGCCTGCAGTACATCTGTGTTATATGCTATTTGGTATGGGATTTGTAAAGGCAGTGTTGATGTCTGTAATGAGTTTTTATAAACTAGGAGTTACTTTTCAGAATTCAAACAGAGAGGTGAGAAGCTTTCAAATTATGACTTCTGTCACCAATAACATGTGTGTTCACTGGGGCTTACTACCCATATAGCAACCAGTAATAACTCGGAACAAAATAATAGACATACAAAATAGCTCTCTTTCTTTGTAGCTGAAGAAAAACAAAACAAAGGCATTACAAAATAAAATATATATATTGTGAGGGACGGCCAGCGGTTCAGTCCAGTCGGGACGCCCCTGGAAAAGAAGAATGGAGGAAGGCAGCCTTTTCAGGGCATTGCATCCCCCGGGACGCTAGGTGGCAGCTCCCCTGGACGGCAACGGTTCCTCGGATTCCCTCAAAGCATCCTGGGACATGGAGTCCATTTCCTCAGCCCTGTTGGGTGCCATGGGTGCCGCCAGGGGGAGCTCACAAAGAACCTGGGGACTCCTACTGTTACTATAACCCGGAAGTACTTCGGAGTCACGAGGACAGAAGCCCGCGGTACTTCCGGGATACTTGAGAACGGATGATGTGGCGTTTAACCCAGGAGGAATACTTCCAGGTCATGGACTATTTAAAGGACTGCTGAAGATCCAGCAAGGAGACCCGGAGTTAAAAGGTTGGGTGACTAAGCTGCTGGGAGTGGAGGATTGATTTATTGTATTGTTTATTGTATTATTATTAGAGAATTGTGGCGAGTGTGGTGCTTTGTGCACTTTACTTGAAGAAAGATATTAACATTCTTCTTGGTGCTTTTTACAAGTGTGTCTTGGACGTCTGTCTGGTGGGTTTCACGGGGCAACAGCGACCCCTAGCGTCCACAATATATATTCTCTATAAAAGGATCTGATAAATATTGGCTGCATAGATAAGTCTACACAGAGACCAGTTGATACGCCTTATGAAAAGTTAAAGTCAGCTAGGAAGTCCAACATATTTTAATTGTTCTTTGTGGGGTCTAGACGATTTACACCTCAAGCTTATAATAAATTGAATTTAAAGCCACCATACATGAAAGCTAAACTGAAATGAATGGTTACACGAAATTGAAAGGGAGAGGAAAAGATAAAAATGGTAAAAATCAAAACATCCATCCATCCATTATCCAACCCACTATATCCTAACACAGGGTCACGGGGGTCTGCTGGAGCCAATCCCAGTCAACACAGGGCGCAAGGCAGGAAACAAACCCCACCGCAGTCAAAACATAACGCCTTATTAATAACTCAAATGAAACAGGAATAATCATAATATCACAGATTTAGACTGACATACGGAGCCTCCATTTTAACAACAGAAATTCCAGTCATCGTGTCATGAACCTCCAGAGGAACGGACAAACAGAAGCCCCAAACGCAATATACAGTACATTACTTGGCATGTGACTTTGGAAAGGCAGAAATCACAAAGCTACAGTTTCAAGTCTTCTTCCTGAACCAATCTGACCTGCCGTCAATGTCCAAAATGTGCAAGGAGCTGCACAACCTCTTTCTTTGCTTTCTTTTCTGGCCATTTGACAGGTGCGGGTGCACATCTTACCTGTATCAGTTGTGGTCCATGGATCAGCTGTGGTGACTGGAGCAGCGGTGTTTGGCTTGGGTGAAGTCGGGACTATGGTACGTGTTGCACAGTTAATTGGCTTTGTTTCTGGAAAACAAGTAAAATGATACAAGCGTCAGACCAACAAGACAGTTATTTGAAGTATTTTAAGACACACTTATCAAAGGAGGGCCAAATGACTTGTGTTTTGATAATTTCTATAATTGCTTGTCACAAACATGCACCTTGGGGTGATGTCTGTAAATGTAAATGTAATCCCTCGCTGATCCCCAACATGGCGCTGCTTCCTAACATCTCATCTCTTTCTCCCTCTACAGCCCGGGTGATTGACAGCCCAACCACCTCTGACGTCACTTTGGGTGTCAGCCCCGCCCCTGGACCCGCCCCTTCCTGCCTGGCCTGCACTTAGTCACTTTGAGACTCGCATCTATAAAGACGTCTCCGTTGCCCTTCTTCAACATTTTTATAACTTCTCAGTCATACAGGGTTTGACTGCGGGTGCCCCAAACCTTTCTGCTCGTCTGTGTTTTTCATTACACGTAATTTACAGAATAATTAACTTGATTGAAGTCTATGAAGTCCAAGGCAATGGGGTAATGAGGTTAATTAAAATATGTTAATTATATTCCAAATCCCTCCTCGTTTTTATTTTTAGTTATTCTAAAAACATTTTGAACTGTTCTTTAGGATTCATTTGTCAATTGACCATTTTTGCAGATTGTGGGAGATGGCCGGCTATTCAATCCGGCCAATACCCCCAGGCTGCTAGATGGCCCCGAAGACCAGCAGGGAATTATGGACAATGGAGTTTTAATTCCCAACCCTGCTGGACACCGTGGAGCCCACCAGAGGACACTGCAGGGAGGCTCAAGGACTTGTACGTGCCCTATAACCCGGAAACACATCATGATCATATGATCAGAAGGAACGACGTGTTTCCGGATTGAAGAGAAGGACTTTTTATCTGACCCGGAAGTGATAAGAAATCACACGGACTGTAGGATGGGAAACACTTCCGGGTCAGGGAATATAAAAGGACTGTGGGAAAGCCCAGACGCTGAGCTGAGCTGGGAGGTAGGGTGGCGAAGTGTCTGGGAGTGGAGGATTGGTGATTATTGATTATTGTAGTGTACCTATATGTGTAGTGTGGAGTGGAGGGTGCTTTGTGCACATAGTTATTATAAAATAAATAATAATTATAATTTTACCCGCTGTTTGGAGTGGTACCTGAGGGTTCAAGGGAGCTCTAGCGCCCCCTACTGCTACAAGGCGGAGTGGTGGCTCTGAGGCTAGGGATCTGCACTGGCAATCGGAAGGTTGCCGGTTCGAATCCCGTAAATGCCAATAGGGACTCTGCTCTGTTGGGCCCTTCAGCAAGGTCCTTAACCTGCAATTGCTGAGCGCTTTGAGTAGTGAGAAAAGCGCTATATAAATGCAAAGAATTATTATTAAAGAATTATTATTACTATTATAAGATCCTGATATCATTTGTTCTGCAGTGGATGAGAATGGCTGCACACAGATACAATTCCATTTTTATTCCATTTGTCATCTTATGCAGCATGCACATTGGCCACTATATCCAACCCGCAGACTGACTACACACAACACAACACAACACAGGGACTCGGCTGTGTCCCACACATACTACACAGTGAACATTAAGATATTTCTCATCTTGTGCAGGCCAGAAGCCTGTCATTTGAGTTGGGCCTGGCTGCCTAAGGTGAGGCCTATCAAGTGGTGCCAGACCTGTGTAGAGGGCAGGTCTAGTCTTTTGAGTTTGATCTTGAGGTCTGAGTTCAGAAGGTATCGTTACTTACAAACCAGAATGCACATTAAGATTCCATGATGCTGGCCTACGTATGATTTCAATGATTATTAAAATAACAGTGGAAGGTCAAGCTTATAGTTACAGGGGGCCTCGAAGCTGTGGAATGATCTGCCTGCTTAAATAATCTATCAATTTTCCAACCCACTATATCCTAATTACAGGGTCATGGGGGTCTGCTGGAGCCAATCCCAGCCAGCACAGGGCGCAAGGCAGGAAACAAACCCCGGGCAGGACGTCAGCCCACCGCGGGACACACGCACACACACACCAAGCACACACTAGGGACAATTTAGAATCGCCAATGCACCTAACCTGCATGTCTTTGGACTGAGGGAGGAAACCCACGCAGACACAGGGAGAACATGCAAACTCCATGCAGGGAGGACCCGGGAGGCGAACCCAGGTCCCCAGGTCTCCCAACTGCGAGGCAGCAGCGCTACCCACTGCGACACCGTGCCACCCCTGCTTAAATAAGAGATACCTTTTTCGTCCATCCATCCATCCATCCATTTTCCAACCCGCTGAATCTGAACACAGGGTCACGGGGATCTGCTGGAGCCAATCCCAGCCAACACAGGGCACAAGGAAGGAACCAATCCTGGGCAGGGTGCCAACCCACCGCAGGACACACACAAACACACCCACACACCAAGCACACACTAAGGGCCAATTTAGAATCGCCAATCCACCTAACCTGCATGTCTTTGGACTGTGGGAGGAGACCCACGCAGACACCGGGAGAACATGCAAACTCCACACAGGGAGAACCCAGGAGGCGAACCCAGGTCCCCAGGTCTCCCAACTGCGAGGCAGCAGTGCTACCCACTGTGACACCGTGTCGCCCCTGCTTAAATAAGAGATACCTTTTTGGTCTCATCTTTTAATTTCAGGCTAAAGACTCGTTATTTTAATCCAGCATACCCTGACTAGAGCTGCTGATTACCTGTACATAAGGCATCTTTGTTTGTTATTTGTACAAAATTATAAAGTTAAACAACATTTATAAGCTGCTGCTAACCCTTCTCGATTCTGTTTCTCTATATTGTGACTTTGTTGCCCCTACTTTACTGGAAAGCTGTTCTCCTGTCCATGGAAAAGTAATCTCAAGTACTGGGAGAACTGGAGTCATGAAATGGAAAGACTCTGTCATCAGGTTGGCAGTAGTTGACCGGGGTCTGCAGGACCCTAACTGTGTCTGACTCTTATAGTTGACCGTGAACGGACTGGAGTTTTTGTTTTCTTCTCCTCCACTGTCAACTGTCCATACTTCAACAATTAACTAATGGACAAATATGGTTGGTTTCCGTGAATGTTAATCAGTTTCCACTTTGTCTTCTTTGTATTTTAACAAATCTGTGTCTTTATGTGGACTAATTCCGTATTTATCCATCCATCTGTCCATTTTCCAACCCGCTGGATCCGAACACAGGGTCACGGGGGTCTGCTGGAGCCAATCCCAGCCAACACAGGCAGGAACCAATCCTGGGCAGGACACCAACCCACCGCAGGACACACACACACACCCCAAGCACACACACGGGCCAATTTAGAATCGCCGATCCACCTAACCTGCATGTCTTTGGACTGTGGGAGGAAACCCACGCAGACAGAGAGAGAACATGCAAACTCCACGCAGGGAGGACCCGGGAAGTGAACCCACCTTACTGCGAGGCAGCAGCACTACCACTGCGCCACCGTGCCGCCCTAATTCTGTATTTAGTAACTTGTAAAATGTATACTCTCATCTGATACTTGAATTTTACCTAAGAGCTTGTCACAGCACTTTTCGCCTGAACTGAGTGAAGAGCGCTAACCCAAAATAAAAGGAGCTGAATCACAGCACTAGGAATCACAAGTATGGGCGCATTATGAAATTCCCTGAACAAACATGCAATGATAAATAATCATCTTGAACATTGAAGACAGGAATCAGCCATGAGTGGCACACCAGGGCCAAGCAGAACATGGATAAGTCACATTACCTGTAGCGTTGAAGCAGTAGGCGTCATATTTTGTTTGGTTGTCCGTAACGAGGATTAATCCAATTTTTCCACCTCCACACAAGTCATTAGAATCTATCCGTGGTATCATAACTGTTTTGTTGTAAACCCAACCATTTCTATAAAAAAGCAAAAAAATACATATATATATTACTTTATGAAGATGTAAACATGGCCAAATTGGAACACTAATGGCTTATATACCATACAGTATATGCACACTGTGATCGAGAAATGAACGTCACAACTGAAAAATGTTGAGGTGCCAACTCAGTCATCCCCGGTTATGTCCAGCATTTCCAGTCAATGAAAATTAGGCCTGCTATGCGCATTTAAATGTTAAATAAGTCTGCAGTCAGGCAACATAAGTCTAGTACTGCGGAGAAGGATCTCCGTCCTGCGTTATGTCTGGAGAAAGACTGAACCGCTCCTTCTGGCTGGAGTGCCAATCCTGCCACCAACCCCAAGGTTTCCCTGCAAGTTGGAGGACCTGCTTGCAGGGCTGGATGCAGATTAACGTCACACCCTGGACAAAAGAATTACAGATTAAAGGTCTTGCTTAGGGTCTCCGAATAGGAAGCTGGACATCTCGGGGTCCACGGTTCTTGAGGTTGATCCTCCAATTAGATTAGATGGCACAGGTGGTGAACCAGCTGAAGGGAGGAAAGGCTGCAGGGATCTGTGGTATCCGGGGTGAACCTCTCCAGGCTGGTGGTAAGGCTGTCCTCCTGGCATTGCAAGTAATCTTTGCTTTCATTTGGGAGACTGGCATAATCCCAACTGACTGGAAAACAGGACTTGTCATCCCTATCTGGAAAGGGAAGGGGGATCACCTGGACTGCAGCAACTACAGGGAGATAACACTGCTCTCGGTGCCGGGTAAGGTCCTCGCTAGCGTCGTCCTCAATAGGATCCGTGATCACTTGCTCACCTACCAGCGACCAGAACAGTCTGGTTTTACGCTTAAGAAGTCTACCATTGTCCACATCCTGGCACTGAGGGTTCTCATGGAGGGCAAACGTGAATTACAGCACAGTTTCATTGCAGCCTTTGTCGATTTTTGTAAAGCGTTCAACTCTGTTGATTGAGCTGCCCTGTGGGACATCCTGAGGGTTCGCGGGATCCCCTCGAGGTTGCTGGATATCATGGCTGGCCTGTACACAGGTACTGGGAGTGCTGTGCAGAGTGGAGGCAGGACCTCTGTGTTTTTCCCAGTTGATTCTGGGGTCAGTGAGGGGGTCTGTTCTGCTCCTGCTCTGTTCAATGCTTTTATAGACTGGGTGTTGGGCAAGGTCATGGGGTTCAGTGGCTGGGGGGCATCTGTTGGTGAAGAAAGATTCACTGATCTTGACTTTGCTGATGATGCTGTGATCTTCACGGAGTCATTGGAGGCTTTGATTGGGGGGGCGCTTGAGAGACTGAGTGAGGAGTCTGAGTGTCTGGGCCTTTAATGACCTCTTGAGCACAGCCATCAGCAGTGTGTATGTCGGTGGAGACAGTGTCTTGCCTTGGCAGTGACATTCATGTCTCTGGTGACTCTTCTCCTATGAAGTCACATGTGTGGGGCTCATGAGGTCACTTTAAAGGGGTGTGTGGCACTCCCAATATCTATGCAAAAGGAAGAAGGTCCAAGTCCTTAGAGTCCTGGTGCTTCCTGTCTTGGTATATGGTTGCTAGTCATGGACGCTATCCAGTGACCTGAGATGAAGTCTTGACTCCTTCATGTGTGTCTCTTCAGAGAATCCTTGAGTACTGTTAGTTTCACTTTGTGTTGCTCATTAAGTCCCAAATGAGGCACATGACCGGCATTGTGAGGGAGCGTCAGTTACAGCACTACGGCCATGTGGCGCATTTCCCAGAGGATGATCCAGCTCATAAGATCCTCATTGTTGGAGACCCAAGTGGCTGGCAAAGGCTAAGGGGTTGCCCACGTAACACCTGGCTGTGGCAGATAGAGGGTCATTTCCAGAGGGTGGGACTGGACCACATGTCTGCCTGGGGGGTTGCCAACCGGGATCCCGAGTTGTTTCGTCGTGTAGTGAGTGTGGCAATGCGCTGTACCAGTGCCTGCTCCCCAACTTGACTTGACTTGGTCTTGCTTAAGGACCCAACACAGTAAAGTCACTGCTACGGGATTTGAAATGGCAATCTTCTAATACTGTAGCTAGCGCAGAACAACAGCCTCAGAGCCACAAATCTGTCTGGATATGAAAGGCGCTATATAAAAGATAGATAGATATGAATGACACTAAGTAATAGATAGATAGATAGATAGATAGATAGATAGATAGATAGATAGATAGATAGATAGATAGATAGATAGATAGATAGATAGATAGATAGATAGATAGATAGATAGATAGAAAGGCACTATATAAAAGATAGATAGATAGATAGATAGATAGATAGATAGATAGATAGATAGATAGATAGATAGATAGATAGATAGATAGATAGATAGATAGATAGATAGATAGATAAAAAGGCACTATATAAAAGATAGATAGATAGATAGATAGATAGATAGATAGATAGATAGATAGATAGATAGATAGATAGATAGATAGATAGATAGATAGATAGATAGATAGATAGATAGATAGATAGATAGATAGATAAAAAGGCACTATATAAAGATAGATAGATAGATAGATAGATAGATAGATAGATAGATAGATAGATAGATAGATAGATAGATAGATAGATAGATAGATAGATAGATAGAAATGAAAGGCACTATATAATAGATAGATAGATAGATAGATAGATAGATAGATAGATAGATAGATAGATAGATAGATAGATAGATAGATAGATAGATAGATAGATAGATAGATAGATACTTTATTAATCCCCATTGTGTCACAGCTTGACACTTAATGCTTTAATACTTGGATAGAGCAGATCCATCTTGCTGATAGACGTTTGTTCCTTCCAGTGTTCCCTCGGTTGAAGTCACCAGCATTCTACAGTCAGAATGGCTCATCATGACGGTGTTCTTAATATCATTTTTGTTGCTGAGTTGATAAACATTAACCGGGATGACGTAACCTTTCCCTCTAAGTGGTAATGTGGACAGATTTAGCCCTCAATTCAATGTCTGGATCACACGTTTCAAGTTTAATTATCATGGGTTTTCTTTTTTTACCTTAATGATGTCCTTTACCATAAGGTGCTCACCTGCAGGTCTGGAAGTTGTTCTGGTGGGCCACTTTCAGCTGCTCCTCGTTTGCCAAGACAACGCCAAACGCTTTGCAGATCCCTTCTGCCTGCTCGTACGTGAGCTGGTATCGCCCCCTCTCCACTTGGAAAACACCCATATAACTGCATCCCATGATAACATCTGAAGAGGAAAGAGAGACAAACAGAGATAAGTAAGTGTATATAATTTAAATCGTTTAAATAAGTGCATATAATTTAGTGCAATAAGAGCATACAAATGCATTTAAATAATTTAAATAATTACATTTCATTTAGTGTAATAAAGATTTTTTCTAAAATCTTCTCCAGTTTCCAGTTTTACCTGATATTCAATCAGCTCTATCAGTATCAGTTTTATTGATCCCATGATCCTTACTGTTATGGCCTGGAGTTTCAAGGCACACAGAACCCAAAAAGATGTTAAAATACTTCAAACAAAGCCCACTAGAGCAGGTTATACTGTCAAACCCTGGTTAGATAAACTTCATAAACTGCATAAAAAACTAAAAGCTTTTATTCTTCACCAAAATCCTCTGTCACACATTGAAGCTCCGTAGAGCACAATGGCAACGTGGAGTTGCCTAAAAACACAAAGCAGGCTGAGGTGAACACAGACCCTAAAAAGAAACCAAAGATAAAGACGTACAGAGTAGGTCATAAATCCAGGAAAAAACACAAGAACTTATCATAACCCCCCAGAGCACATTCAAAATGAACCACCAGGACCCGCGGGAGACCCTCCAATTGAGAGAGCAGAGGGCAGTTCCTGGCCGTGATTGGCAGGTGGCCCTACTCCCTGGGGGACCACCCACAAACTTCATGGAACACAGACAAGGCACTGACTGGCAAATAAATACAAATAAACGTAATACATACAAAAGAACCAAAAATGAAGCGAGACGATATAAAACATGAATTTGAACTCCAGTCCGGTGAGGAACCCTTACAACTGAAATTGCTTTTCTTTAAACTTTAAAAATCAATAAACAAACAGGTATCGCTAGCTAAGCGGAGGCGATGAACACTCCAACACTTGGTGAGAGGCCCACCATGGTAAACTGGGTTCTTAACACCATGAGAAGGCAGAGACAGAGACAGAGAGAGCACTGGGAACAAAGAGAAAGGCAGCTGATTCTAGCTGTGATGTCATCCTTGGTCTGGAGTAAAGAATAAAATGACATATATTATTATTATTATTATTATTATTATTATTATTTATTATTATTACTAGGGGACTCTGCTCACTTTGCTCACCAACCCCCAGGGGTGGACACTGGGCACCCACTATCTCACAGCTGAGCTGCTCGATGGGCGTCAGGGCGCCCGTCTATTAGACAAAGCGAATGTATTTAAATGAGTCTTTATATAGAAGAGTATGTGGGCCGCAGGAGGAAGACGGTTTGGTGCTTAGTTATTATAGATAGAAAATCAGTTACTTGAGTATTTCACTTCAAATGTCTATTTTAAATAGCAATGAAAAATAAAACATAGTTAAAAGTAAAAAAGTAAAACAATGAAAAGTAAATAAAAAATGACATTACATTAGCGTGGGCGGCATGGTGGCGCAGTGGGTAGCGCTGCTGCCTCGCAGTTGGGAGACCTGGGGACCCGGGTTCGATTCCCGGGTCCTCCCTGCGTGGAGTTTGCATGTTCTCCCCGTGTCTGCGTGGGTTTCCTCCGGGCGCTCCGGTTTCCTCCCACAGTCCGAAGACATGCAGGTTAGGTGGATTGGCGATTCTAAATTGGCCCTGGTGTGTGCTTGTGTGTGTCCTGCGGTGGGTTGGCACCCTGCCCAGGATTTGTTCCTGCCTTGTGCCCTGTGTTGGCTGGGATTGGCTCCAGCAGACCCCTGTGACCCTGTGTTCGGATTCAGCAGGTTGGAAAATGGATGGATGGATGGATTACATTAGCGTCTCATCAAAAACCACATTATGAATTACTTTGTCGTCTAACTTACATTCTATAAACATTGCTTTTTTGCATTGCTGTTTGCATATTGTTCAGGAAATTTTTCTATTTCTCGTTTATTGGACCATTTTCTTTGTTCTTGATTTTTATTATATGCAGCTATTTTTGTTGATTGTCTTTTTGTCGACGTTCTTTATCAGCGCTTGCTTCTTTCTACTTTCTTGTATACGAAGTTAAGGGAAAGTATGGTAATTATCCAAAAATTTGATGTCGAGAATTTGATGAATCTTGGCTTGTTAGACCTCCTCTTACTTTCTCGTATAAGAAGTATGGGAAAAGTATTGGAATCCTCCAAATATTCCATTTCGAGATTTTGATGAATCTCGACATTTTAGAACTCCCTGAGTCTGAAAATACCATTTTTGGAATTATGTCTGTGTGTCTGTCTGTGTCTGAGTGTGTAAGCACGGTAACCTTGAGTACGTTTTTACTTCGGTCAACCAAATTTTGCATACAAATATCAGGTACAAAACGTAGATTTCTATCAACTTTTGGGCTATTTCCGCTAACCAGAAGTGGTACTTTACCTTTTATTCATGCATTTATTTATTCAACTTTACTTTTATTATAATTGTTCAAAATATTATTAATTTGATTTGATTTGTTGTTAATGGTTCTTTAATGTACATAATATAAAAATATAATCATTGCCTTGCGGTTTACTCCTCAAATATCCATCCCCATATCTGAGTATACGAGAAAGTCGAGGGGAGACCACTCCCGATTTTTTTTTTTTAATTTAGAGACCACCTAGGACATCCATGACTGACTACCTAACTTCCACAGTCCAAAATCTAATGTCCACAGTACCCTCTTTCTGAGGCAGGCATATGAGAAAGTCGAGGGGAGACCCATCCATCCATCCATTATCCAACCCGCTGAATCCGAATACAGGGTCATGAGGGTCTTCTGGAGCCAATCCCATCCAACACAGGGCACAAGGCAGGAACCAATCCCAGGCAGGGTGCCAACCCACCGCAGGACACACACAAACACACCCACACACCAAGCACACACTAGGGCCAATTTAGAATCGCCAATCCACCTAACCTGCATGTCTTTGGACTGTGGGAGGAAACCGGAGCGCCCGGAGGAAACCCACGCAGACACGGGGAGAACATGCAAACTCCACGCAGGGAGGACCTGGGAAGCGAACCCAGGGGAGACCACTCCCGATTTTTTTTTTTTAGTTTAGAGACCACCTAGGACATCCAAGACTGACTACCTAACTTCCACAGTCCAAAATCTAATGTCCACAGTACCCTCTTTCTGAGGCAGGCATATGAGAAAGTTCTGATTTTTTCCTATCGCAATCTAAAATTCGATGTTCTTGAAGAGATCATCTGCTCTTCTGCCTCACCATTATAATATTGATGCATTGAAGGGATAGTTAGCAGCACTGAGAGTGCCACGGGGTGGGATGGCGAGGGGATGTGCACAAGAGGAGTAACCATTGGATGAGGGATCTGGAGGGGCGTGGTCAAGGTTGGATAACGCGGACACGATGGAAAAGCTTTTTAATACAATACAGAGATGATGATGATGATTATTATTATTACTTAATGTAATTTCTCTTTGAAATCTCGTAAAGCACATTGAGCTCCATCCTGTGAAAATGAAAATGTGCTACAGAAATAAATGTTGTCATTGCTGTTGTTTGTATATTTGATAATGTCTATAAGAAAGAGCAGTGAGGTCAGACAGGAGTCTCCGTGGACTGTGATGTTCGCAGATGACACTGTGATCTGCAGTGAGAGCAGACAGCAGGTTGAGATGAACCTGCAGAGATGGAAGTACACATTGGAGAGAAAGGGGAATGAGAGTCAGTAGGAGTGAGATGGAGTAGATGTGCGTGAATGAGAGGGAAGGTGATGGAAGGGTGTGACTGCAAGGAGTAGAAGTGGTGATGGGAGGCAAATTGAAATACTTAGGGTCAAAAGACCAAAGAAATGGAGAGTGCGGTGGAGAGGTGAAGAAGAGAGTGCAAGCAGGGTGGAGAGGGCAGAGAAGACTGGCAGGAGTGATTTGTGATAGAAGAGTACCTATGAGAGAAGGTCTATAAAACGGTAGTGAGAGCAGCTATGTTGTGTATGCTTTGGAGATGGTGGCACTGGAAGTGGCAGAGATGAAGATACAATACAATTTATTTGTTGTATAGCCCAAAATCACACAAGAAGTGGTGCAACTGGCTTTAATAGGCCTTGCCTTTTGAAAGCCCCCCAGGCTTGACTCTCTAAGAAGACAAGGAAGAACTCCCTTGTAGGAAAAAATGGAAGAAACCTTTGGAAAGACAGTTCAAAAAGAGACCCACCAGATAGGTTGGGCATGCAGTGGGTGTCAAAAAGAAGGGGGTCAATACAATACAATACACAGATGAGAACACAAGTAATCCTCAATACAGCGTAAAAATAGAAATATTACAAGTACAGAGCAGAATTTAACAGTAGATGACATCCCATAATAGGATTTGGATTTGTTCAGAGTCCTGAAGACCTCAGCCATCAAGCTGCCTCCCCCCTATTGGCCATTCCACAGCTGAGTCAGCGCTGGGCCAGCCAATCCAATGAAAAGACCCCTCTAACCCACAATTCCTGCGATCCTCCATCAGAGATGACTTTACCTTAGGCAGGCAAAACAACTTGGCAGGTGGGCCGTGGCACATTTGAGTACCAGGAACAGAAGCAGAATAGGTGTGGGTTAGTAACAAATTCTAACTATCATGTGACTTATGTTTTAGTGCTAATGACTAACAACAGAGATGCAGTCTGCACAATTCATCAGCAGCTCTAGTCAGGGTGTGCTAACCTGAAGTTGTGAGTCTTCAGCCAGAATTTGAAAGCTGAGACCAAAGGGGCCACAGTGCCCTCTTTCTGAGGCAGGCATACGAGAAAGTCCAGGGGAGACCACTTCTGATTTTTTCCTATCGCAATCTAAAATTTGTGTTCTTGAAGAGATCATCTGCTCTTCTGCCTCGCCATTATAACCGACTGCATTGAAGGGCAGGTTAGCAGCACTGAGAGTGTCACGGGGTGGGATGGCGAGGGGATGTGCACAAGAGGAGTAACCATTGGATGAGGGATCTGGAGGGGCGTGGTCAAGGTTGGATAACACGGGCATGATGGAAAAGCTTTTTAATACAATAAAGAGATGATGATGATGATGATTATTATTATATATTATTACCTAATGTAATTTCTCTTTGAAATCTCGCAAAGTATATTGAGCTCCATCCTGTGTATGAAAATGTGCTACAGAAATAAACGTTGTCGTTGCTGTTGTTTATATATTTGATAATGTCTATAAGAAAGAGCAGTGAGGTCAGACAGGAGTCTCCGTGGACTGTGATGTTCGCAGATGACATTGTGATCTGCAATGAGAGCAGACAGCAGGTTGAGATGAACCTGCAGAGATGGAAGTACACATTGGAGAGAAAGGGGAATGAGAGTCAGTAGGAGTGAGATGGAGTAGATGTGCGTGAATGAGAGGGAATGAGTAGAAGTGGTGAAGGGAGGCAAATTGAAATACTTAGGGTCAACAGTCCAAAGCAATGGAGAGTGTGGTGGAGAGGTGAAGAAGAGAGTGCAAGCAGGGTGGAGTGGGCAAACAAGGGGCATCTCTTATAGTAGCAGGCAAACCAGTCCACAGTTTAGGAGGTCCTGTAACTAAAAGCTCGACCTCCCACTGTTATTTTATTAATCCTTGGAATCCTAAGCTGACCGACATCTTGAGATCTTAATGTGTGCTCTGGTTTGTAAGTCATGATAAGTTCAGATAAATAAGCCGGACCTCGGCCATTTAATGCTTTATATGTTAAAAGGAGGACTTTGAAATCTGCCCTAAACTTAACCGGGAGCCAGTGTGAGGATTTACACTTACACACCAAGAAACGTGGAGTAACATGCGTAGACAGGATTAGGAAGGAGTATATCAGAGGGATGATGACCAACTGAGAGAGGCGAGACTGAGATGGTTTGGGCATGTGCAGAGCAGAGATGAGGGGTACATTGGGAAAAGAATGTTGAGGATGGCAACCGCCAAGCAAGAGGGGAAGAGGAAGACCAAAGAGGAGGCTTATGGATGTGGTGAGGGAGGACATGAAGGCAGGCGGTGTGGCAGAAAATGATGTGCAAGACAGGGACAGATGGAGATGGGTGGTCAGCTGTGGCAACCCTTAAATGGGAGCAGCTGAAAGAGGAAGGAAAATATAAGACAGGGCAGAGCCGACATTTTTTTCTTAGGAGCCAGTGGGGTGTGGTGGGCCGGTAACATCACTTCAAGAGAGGCCAATCAAATCAACAGGTAGGCTCAGTAATGGGATGTGCTCTCGAGCCCCTGGTGGTAGTTGTGGAGGAGAGAATGAAGACAAAACTGGTGGCCATGATTAGATTAGACTAGATTATACATTGTATTCATTCCAAGGGGAAATTTAGAAATATATGAACAATTATTATGAACAAAGCTGCCCATCCTGTCTCTGTGAGGACTGTCAGCTAACGCATCATTCATCAGAAGTGGGTCAAGAAACGTGACGGCAGCTCCTTCATACCAACAGCCATATGTCTGTATAGCGTCTCACAGGGACTGCTCTCTTATCTTTGGCCAAGTCGGAAGTTTTTCTTCTTTTTGTCTAATTCTTCTCTCTTTTTAAGGGGGGGGTTTGCTGTTGTTCCTTTTGTAAAAAGCTAAATTTCCTGTCTGAGACAGATAAAGCGCTATCTTTATTCATCTCTCGATTGTAGGAGTGTGTGCACTGTCACAGTACATGCTATTAATCACACTATAAACATACATAGTGAAGGTTTCCAAATCAAGCAAAGAACTTTGACAGAGTTTTAGCGTAATCAAATATGATAAAGGACAGTAATATTCGTCTTTTTCTTGTTGCTTTCAGCGCCCGTTGCCTTTCATTTTCATGCTACACCTACTCTCCTTGCAGCGAGCTGCCTCTCCAGGAAACACAGAAGTCACCACAGAATCTGCAGTCTGCTGTTATTTACCCGGCACCGGTTACCATGGTGAGTGGCAAAAACCTTCATCATCCTCTGAGCCGCGCTGCGCTGCAAAAATGACAAGCCTGAAATGATAATTTAAGAAGAAGGCAGCACACCACTGCAGTGTCATCTTACCGAAACTAACATGTTGTGATTGTGGCGCCTACTGAACTTATTTACCATTTGCAGCCATAAATACTGTCAGGCTGTGGCCAACGATAAATCATACTGGATACTCATTTCAGTGCTGAGGGCTCTTCTTCTCTGAATTTCTGTAGCAAAAACAGCAGACGTTCACACGACAACAACAACAACGATGCTTATTTGTTATTATTATTATTATTATTGTGAATTTCCCCTTGGGATTAATAAAGTATCTATCTATCTATCTATCTATCTATCTATCTATCTATCTATCTATCTATCTATCTATCTATCTATCTATCTATCTATCTATCTATCTATCTAATATATAGTGCCTTTCATGTCTGTCTATCTATCTATTATATAGTGCCTTTCATATCTATCTATCTATCTATCTATCTATCTATCTATCTATCTATCTATCTATCTATCTATCTATCTATCTATCTATCTATTATATAGTGCTTTTCATGTCTGTCTATCTATCTATTATATAGTGCCTTTCATATCTATCTATCTATCTATCTATCTATCTATCTATCTATCTATCTATCTATCTATCTATCTATCTATCTATCTATCTATCTATCTGTCTGTCTTTCTGTCTATCTATCTATTATATAGTGCCTTTCATATCTATCTATCTATCTATCTATCTATCTATCTATCTATCTATCTATCTATCTATCTATCTGTCTGTCTGTCTGTCTGTCTGTCTATTATATAGTGCCTTTCATATCTATCTATCTATCTATCTATCTATCTATCTATCTATCTATCTATCTATCTATCTATCTATCTGTCTGTCTGTCTGTCTGTCTGTCTGTCTATTATATAGTGCCTTTCATATCTATCTATCTATCTATCTATCTATCTATCTATCTATCTATCTATCTATCTATCTATCTATCTGTCTGTCTGTCTGTCTGTCTGTCTGTCTGTCTATCTATTATATAGTGCCTTTCATATCTATCTATCTATCTATCTATCTATCTATCTATCTATCTATCTATCTATCTATCTATCTATCTATCTATCTATCTATCTATCTATCTATCTATCTATCTATCTATCTATTTTTATGGCACATTTTCATACTGTATAAAGGGTGCAGCGACATCTGGCCTGAAGAAGGGGCCTGAGTTGATTCGAAACCTTGCATATTGTAATCTTTTTAGTTAGCCAATAGAAGGAGTCATTTTGCTTGACTTCTCATTGCAAGGAAAAACAAATGAAATTGAGATAAGAGGAACATTGAATAAATAGTAAAACATGAACCACTAGGGGGCGTTGCAGTACCCCGAACCCCAGACCCAACAGTACAGACACTGATGCCAATACAGAGATTTCTCTCTATTATAATTAAAAAATCTCGGGAGACGAGACCTTTTATCCTGTGACGAGATGTGATCTTTTGAAGTGAGACACGTTCACATCCCGCGAGATGAGACTTTGTGCCAAGAGATTTAACCAACGACAACGAGTAGATGACAAAGTAGGATGTTGTAAAGAATTCAAAAATGTTGGCATGATACACATGCAGAGCAGGTCAGAGATAATGGAAGTATGAAAATTCGAAAGTTTCAGAAAAAGGGTAGTAAAGATCACATTAGCATAAGCAAACGGAAATTATTACTTGGTGAAATAACGGAAGAGAGAAAAGAGATTGAATATAATGTTCGGATTTAAACTTTAAGTCGGAGACTTGTAGATCGTCTAATTCAGCGTTTCTCAACCTTTAAGTATTTGCCACCCGAGTTTTCATAACAGTTTTAATCGCGCCCCCCTAACGTTTTTTTGAAATGAGACCACTGATACCAATTTGTTCTTTTTTAATTAATGATATATCATAAATACATATTTTATTATACCTACTTAACTTTTATCAACATTTATCTAACTCTATATTTATTTTTCTAGTATCAGAATTTAGTTTAAGTTAATTAATTTGTTTTGGTTTCAATAGATGTATTTTTCATATTTTCGATTCTTTTTTTCACATCTTCGTGCCCCCCTTTTTGTTACTTCGCGCCCCCCTTGGGGGGCCCGCCCCACAGTTTGAGAACCACTGGTCTAATTTGTGTTGCCATCTGGGAAAAGTATTATTTCTTCCCAATGAAGAGGTGTATCCACAAGAATTAAAAGATTTGTTGTTTGTTGAAAGGGAAATCCCACGATGGAAAATTTCAAGCCCTGCAAGACAAGAATTTATGCAAAGAAATTTGGAAAAGTCCGGCTCACATCTAAAACGTTACCAACCGCACACACGGTTCAATCATTTCTCATTTGTGTGAATGTTATTGTCAGACACACTTCGTGTAGAGAGGAAGAAACGATATTCACTCACGGGCAGTTCTACATTGCGTTGTCATGATGTCACGGAATCAAAATTCAATGTGATAGACGAAAAGGTAAAAGCGAAAAGAGATCAAATATATGGACGTAGGTGATATGACAGAAGTATGTAGATATTGTTTGGCTTTAAACTTTAAGTCGGGGACTTGTAGATCGTCTAATTAGTGTTGCCATCAGGGAGAAGTAGTGTTTCTTCCCAAAGAAGAGACCTATCTGCGAGAATTAAAAGATTTGTTGTTTGTGAGCAGCAGCAACGTGAAGTTACTGGCGCAGGCAAAATACCTAAATGCACTGCACAGCTTCTGCCCTTCTCCATGCCACCCATGAGAGCTTCGACCGACTCCTCTACTGACTCTGACTGTCTGGGTGAAGCGGAGTATCACATCATTCCTTTATGCCGGACCCAGGAGGACTATCACACTGCATCCAGGTCAGGTGGACCCTCCCCTAGTGGGACCCGACGACCCCAACAGGACGGTCCACCAAAACTCCCCTGCGGGTGTCTAACTGTCTAAATGGGATGTCACCACTCAGTGTACTGAGGAAGTCAATGCCCCCCTGTCTACCCACTCCCACCCTTCAATTAAAAAGAGCATCCCAGTCAGGTAAGGAACCATCCATTCCAGCTGGGATGCCAGCCAACCCATGTTGCCTATTACAATACAAGAAAGAAATAAACAATATATGCTTACATGAGAAAGATTCAGTGCCCACCATACTGGATATTGAGATAACTATGATATAAAATTCAATATTCAATATTCAATCTTGATCTTGTTTTTCAGCCTCCTAATGGCTTCTTGTCCTCATGTTGAACAATGCCAACTACAGACGCCAAAGGGTAGCAGCAAGCCGAGGTAACTTAATGAAGCCATGAAGCCCACCTGAGGACACCTAATGTTGAGAAAGTCAACATTAAAAATTTTCACTCTCTCTGTTATATACAGTGTATATTGTGGCAAGTGGCTGGGGGTGGCACCCAGCTGGGATGGCCGGAAGGACCGGAGGAGGGATTATGCCTCCTTCAGACCACGAGGGGGTGACTGCCCTGGTGGCTTTGGGGACCACAGGAACAGAGCTTAGATGCTCAACCCTATAGCGGCCCGTAGTCACCACCAGGGGGCTCCCCAATGCCTGAGGAACCCTGGCCTTCAGCACTTCCGCTACACCCGGAAGTGCTAGGGGGAAGAAGACCAGGGACAGCCAGAGTGCTTCTGGGTGCACAGCCTGTACTCCTGCCACACTTAGGAGTGCCGGCAGAAGCTAATCGGGAGGCACCTGGAGCACATCCGGGTGTGTATAAAAGGGGCCACCTCCCTCCTTTCGATGGCTGGAGTCGGGAGGAAGCAAGATGGAGCTTGGAGAAGAGGAGTGGAGGCGGACCAGAGATAGAGAGGCATTGTGAGGCCTGGACTCTGGGGGAGTTTTGGGGTTGTGTGTGTGCACTGTAAATATTGTATAGAATGATTAAACGTATGTTGGTTGGTGAACCATCGGTGTCCGCCTGTCTGTGTCCAGCCCAGTTTCCACAATATATATACATATATATATATATATGGTTGAAATAGTTTACTGTCAAATAATGCAAAGAGTACGCAACACGTGTTTCGCCCTAATTCTGGGCTCATCAGGCATATACACTCACTGCACCCCCCTCTCGGGGAATTGAACCTCAGACGTCAGCGGCGAAGCCTCTAATGTTGCGCCACGGCGTGTGGTTCATTCATTTGACAGCATGTAGATCGGGGTAATTACATTCATTGCATTTGTAGACTGTGTCACAATCTGATTGTATGTGTGGTTACCTACCAGGTAACGTTTGTGGTTGGTCAGCAAGTCAGCTAACATCCGCCACGGTGCCCTCATTTCAGTTGCGGGACGCAGATCATATATATATACTGTATTTACCCATGTGCCACGCGCACATTTTTTCCCAAAAATTAGCATTAGAAAATCAGGTGCACATCATTCACAAGGAAATTTTTTCTGTAATGATTACTTCTTCTGCTTGGGCTCTCTCGCTCGCTCTCTCTCTCTCTTGCTCATTCGTTTGCTCTCTCTCTCTCTCTCTCTCTCTCTCGCTCGTGCGCGCTCTCACTCTCTCTCTCTGTCTCTCGCTCGTGTGCACTATCTCTCTCTCTCCCTCTCTCGCTCGTGCGCACTCTCTCTCTCTCTTGCTTGTTCACTCACGCTCTCTCTCTCTCTCTCTCTCTCTGTCTCTCGCTCGTGTGCACTATCTCTCTATCTCTCTCTCTCGTTCGCTTGCGCTCTCTCTCTCCCTCTCTCGCTCGTGCGCACTATCTCTCTCTCTTGCTTGTTCACTCGCGCTCTCTCTCTCTCTCTCTGTCTCTCTCGCTCACTCGATCTTTCGTCATGCAACAAAAACAGAAGGGGATTTCGCGGAAAACATGCCCTAAACTCTTCCGATACAATCACAATGCACGTCGTACACGGGGAAAATTTTTTTCGTGATTTTCTTTGTAAAAATTTAGGGGGCGCGTCTTACACCAGGGCATGTGGTACACAAGTAAATACGGTATATATATATATATATATATATATATATATATATATATATATATTGTGATAAGACGGCCGATGGCCTTGCCAGGTCTGGATGCCCTTCTGAGGAGAGGACTGGGGGAGAGGACATGTCATCGGCAGTACCTCCCCTGGGACACCAGAAGGCAGCCCCCCTGGGTTGCATCGGGGCCATGGGCTTGGAGCTTAGAAGCTCAACCTTGCTGGGGCCCGTGGCCACAAACAGGGGGCACCTGGATACCTCTGGAGCCTTGGCATGCAGAACCTCTGCCACATGGCCGTAGTGCTGTAATTGATGCTCCCTCACAATGCAGATTGATGTGCCTAATTTGGGAATCCATGAGCAACACAAAGGCAAACCAGCAGGACCCAAGGATTCTCCAAAGAGACCCACATGAAGGAGTCCAGTCCTCGTCTCAGGACGAACAGGAAGCACGAGGACTCTTAAGACTTGGACCTTCGTCCTTTTGCAGAGATATCAGGAGCGCCACACACCCCTTTCCAGCGACCTCATGACCCCCCATGCTCTTCCAATCCGTCTACTGACTTCATAAGAAGAGTCACCATAATCACATGAATGTCACTGCCGAGGTCAGTAAACCTCTCGATGAGGTCAACACTCTCTCCGCATTGCTGATGGCCGTGCCCAGGAGGTCATTAAAGGCCTGGTTCTTTGGTTTTTATCAGGACTCTCGCAAGCCCAGACCCTCAGACTCCTCGCTCAGTCTCCCAAGACCCCCCCCCCCCCCCCCGATCAAAGCCTCCATTGAAGATCACAGCATCATCAGCAAAGTCGAGATCCGTGAATCTCTCTTTATCAACAGAGCTCCCACAGCTGCTGGACCCCTCAACTCTGCCCACCACCCAGTCCATACAAGCATTGAACAGAGTAGGAGAAGAACAGACCCCTGACAGACCCCTGAATCAACTGGGAAAAACACAGAGGGTCTGCCTCCTCCGTGCACAGCACTCACAGTACCAGTGAACAGGCCAGCCATGATATCCAGCATCCTTGAGGGGATCCCGCGGACCCCCAGGATGTCCTACAGGGATGTTAACCCTTAACTGTTATTTAATTTAAATCCAGTAACTGTAGAATGGCTGGCTGTATTGAAGATGCAGCATCATTTGGGAGCGATCCGAGAAAAACATTGACGTGGTTTGCTGCAAACTGCGCAACACACTGGCGAAATACAAAATCAGCTCATCCACAATGCAATGCCTTACCACATATAAAGCAAGCTTGACGCTTTTGAGGTCGGACTGCAGCAACCTGCCATATAAAGATGGTAAAGATTGGTGGCCCAATGAAACCACAAAGAGAGAGGGTGTGATGACAGGACAAGGTATTGTACCAATCAGCGTGGTTGACGGCAAAGGCTTTTGGCAGCTAATCAGTTATATTTAGCCAGAACATCACATTGCATCTAGCGGTGGGACAGCATAGAAATAAAAATATTTGAGTAAGAGCTGAAAACCCAGCTAAGCCACAGCCAATCAGTGTCGCACTTCTGGACGGTGCTAGCAAGCGAGTTATCTCAGAGCATCGCGTCCCAACGATGGCATAGTGACAGACGTGATCTATTGTACTAGAGATGCAAAAGTTTTCCATCACACACACCGACGACAGTTTGATCAAAAAAAAAAAAAACTGCTGCCGCGTCACCGGTGAAGTGGCTGTGTGTGCTCATAATAACACACACATATAAGACACCCGGGCCTCTCATTTCACTTCCTGCCGGGTAGCAGGCCCTGGCAGCGCGCTCTACTTGTCGACGACAGACTTCACGTCTATTTTAAACATGGCTAGCGGCTACACAAGTAAACGGTTATCAGAATGGCTACTCCCGGTAAGCGGGCTGCACACACACAAGTGACTCGTGAGCAGGACGATGGAGTCAGAGGAGGAGTGAGAGTCGGACTCGGCCTAAATCTAAATTGCAATGTAATGTGTTTAAATTTCCAATTGTACATACGTGGGTGGTAAGGTGGCGCAGTGGGTAGCGCTGCTGCCTCGCAGTTGGGAGACCCAGGTTCGCTTCCCGGGTCCTCCCTGCATGGAGTTTGCATGTTCTCCCCGTGTCTGCGTGGGTTTCCTCCGGGCGCTCCGGTTTCCTCCCACAGTCCAAAGACATGCAGGTTAGGTGGATTGACGATTCTAAATTGGCCCTAGTGTGTGTGTCCTGCAGTGGGTTGGCACCCTGCCCGGGATTGGTTCATGCCCTGTGTTGGCTGGGATTGGCTCCAGCAGACCCCCGTGACCCTGTGTTTGGATTCAGCAGGTTGGAAAATGGATGGATTTTATATATGTTAATTTGGTTCAAATCTACCCTCTTATGTTAGTTCTATTAAAATATACCCTCTTTATAAATTCTGCACGCTTTACCTTATATTTAATGCCACTCAATGTTTGTAACTTTGTAATTGGACGCATTTAGATTCATGGCGATGCGCGAGTTTTAAATAACTAAAGATACGCTCGGGTTACATAGTGGGGTGCGGGTGTGCGTGGCGTAGCGCCCTCCTTAGGCCTGTGCATTCACATCTAGACACGTGCAGACTGGTCGATTGGCTTTTTAGCACTTGGCGGGCTGTAATCAGTGCCAACGTACCTGCAGCTAGGGATCTGCACTGGCAATCGGAAGGTAAACCCGTAATCACCCACATCAAAGCTGTTCTTGACCAACACCAGTTTGCCTAGCGGTCAAACAGATCAACTGAGGATGCCATCTGTGTGGCTCTACATGCTGCCCTCTCGCACCTGGAAAAGCCCAACACCTACAGTGCATTATTCACTGTAAAGTATTCACAGCACATCACTTTTTCTACATTTTGTTATTTTACAGCCTTATTCCAAAATGGATTAAATTCATTTTTTTCCTCAGAATTCTGCACACAACACCCCATAATGACAACGTGAACAAAGTTTACTTGAGGTTTTTGCAAATTTATTAAAAATTAAAAAATTGAGAAAGCACATGTACATAAGTATTCACAGCCTTTGCCATGAAGCTCCAAATTGAGCTCAGGTGCATCCTGTTTCCCCTGATCATCCTTGAGATGTTTCTGCAGCTTCATTGAAGTCCACCTGTGGTAAATTCAGTTGACTGGACATGATTTGGAAAGGCACACACCTGTCTATAGAAGGTCCTACAGTTGACAGTTCATGTCAGAGCACAAACCAAGCATGAAGTCAAAGGAATTGTCTGTAGACCTCCGAGACAGGATTGTCTCAAGGCACAAATCTGAGGAAGGTTACAGAAAAATTTCTGCTGCTTTGAAGGTCCCAATGAGCACAGTGGCCTCCATCATCCGTAAGTGGCAGAAGTTCAAAACCACCAGGACTCTTCCTAGAGCTGGCCAGCCATTTAAACTGAGTGATCGGGGGAGAAGGACCTTAGTCAGGGAGGTGACCAAGAACCCGATGGTCACTCTATCAGAGCTCCAGAGGTCCTCTGTGGAGAGAGGAGAACTTTCCAGAAGGACAACCATCTCTGCAGCAATCCACCAATCAAGCCTGTATGGTAGAGTGGCCAGACGGAAGCCACTCCTTAGTAAAAGGCACATGGCAGCCCGCCTGGAGTTTGACAAAAGGCACCTGAAGGACTCTCAGACCATGAGAAAGAAAATTCTCTGGTCTGATGAGGCAAAGATTGAAGTCTTTGGTGTGAATGCCAGACGTCACGTTTGGAGGAAACCAGGCATCGCTCATCACCAGGCCAATACCATCCCTACAGTGAAGCTTGGTGGTGGCAGCATCATGCTGTGGGGATGTTTTTAAGTGGCAGGGACTGGGAGACTAGTCAGGATAAAGGGAAAGATGACTGCAGCAATGTACAGAGACATCCTGGATGAAAACCTGCTCCAGAGCGCTCTTGACCTCAGACTGCAGCGACGGTTCATCTTTCAGCAGGACAACGACCCTAAGCACACAGCCAAGATATCAAAGGAGTGGCTTCAGGACAACTCTGTGAATGTCCTTGAGTGGCCCAGCCAGAGCCCAGACTTGAATCCGATTGAACATCTCTGGAGAGATCTTAAAATGGCTGTGCTCCGACACTTCCCATCCAACCTGATGGAGCTTGAGAGGTGCTGCAAAGAGGAATGGGCCAAACTGGCCAAGGATAGGTGTGCCAAGCTTGTGGCATCATATTCAAAAAGACTTGAGGCTGGAATTGCTGCCAAAGGGGCATCGACAAAGTATTGAGCAAAGGCTGTGAATACTTATGGACATGGGATTTGTCAGTTTTTTTATTTTTATAAATTTGTAAAAACCTCAAGTAAACTTTTTTCACGTTGTCATTATGGGGTGTTGTGTGTAGAATTCTGAGGAAAAAAAAGAATTTAATCCATTTTGGAATAAGGCTGTAACATAACAAAATGTGGAAAAAGTGATGAAGCGCTGTGAATACTTTCCAGATGCACTGTATGTTAGGATGCTCTTCATTGACTACAGCTCTGCATTTAATACCATCAGACCTAATCAGCTGATCCAAAAACTCTATGCACTAGGACTTGCTCTGTCCATATGCAACTGGTTACTGGATTTTCCCACCAACCGTCCCCAGTCTGTCAGGATGGGCAAACACACATCCTCCACCCTTACCCTGAGCACTGGTGTGCCACAAGGATGTGTACTAAGCCCCCTTCTCTATGCACTCTTCACCCATGACTGTCAACCCATCCACCAATCAAACATTATTGTTAAATTTGTGGATGATACGACTGTCACTGGGCTTGTAACAGACAACAATGAAGCTGCATATAGGGAAGAGGTTCAGAATGTGACAGCATGGTGCAACACCAACAACCTGGTCTTAAATACCAAAAAGACCAAAGAAGTTATTCTGGACTTTAGGACCACTAAAAAGACCAATCACAGTCCGATAACAATCAATGCAGATGCTGTGGAGAGAGTTTCCAGCTTGAAGTTTCTAGGAGTCACCATCTCAGAGGACAACTTGGCTATAATAGGTAAAGCGCAACAACAGGAAGCTAAGGAGAGCTGACCTCCCCCAGAAGCTGCTGGTTAATTTCTATAGCTGCACATCTTAACTAACTGCTTGATGGCCTGCGGGTACAACAGCTGCACCAAGGCTGCTCAAGAAGCCCTGCAGCGGGTCGTAAAAACAGCAGAGGCCATTACTGGGACTGAACTGCCGTCACTCGAACTCTCGTATAAGACTCGCTGTGTGAGAAGGGCCAAAAACATTCTCAAAGACAAAACTCATCCTGGAAATTCTTTGTTTGAGCTTTAGACGCTTTAGGTCAATCCGTGTTCGCACAAACAGACTAATAAAGAGCTTTTTCCCATCTGCCATAAACTTTCTGAACTCTGAATCTCCTCAGTCTGAGATCATTTTTAATTGAACATGTGTAATAAGCTCTACTGGTAATGTGCAATATGCTAATGCAATACAATAGAAAATATGTAATGCACTATTTCTTAATAGGTGCAATAACAATTTATGTTGCTGTACTTTGAGCTATAATAATTTGTTCTGGTTACTTGATCACTTAACACCTTATACAACTTATTTGGAATTATTTGACTTTTCTTTAAATGCACCTTGGGACTGTCACAAAAAGTAATTTCGTTGTGTTACACAATGACAATAAAGTGCTTGAACTTGAACTTGAACACTAGTAGTCTACTCCACCGGGCCCTGGAGCAAGACCCTTAACCTGCAATTTCTTCATCCTGAGTATGACGTTAATTTACATCCAGACCTACAAGCAGGTCCCCCAACTTGAAGGGAAAAGTTGGAGATTGGTGGCAGGATTGGCACTCCAGCCATTGTAAAAATCCTGCTGAGGTGTCACCTGCCAATCCAGGCAGCTTGTCGTGTGGTGGATGGGGCAACGTGTTATCAGCGCATGCTCTCGACCTCCTCCTCCTAGAAAGATGTAATGATAGATGATGTTGATCTGTGAACTGCAGAGCTAAAAGTGCTGCATAAATGAATTTACATACAGCAAGCAGATATGGCGTGTCTCTACGAGGGTTCAAGTAGAAACTCGCTCTTTTCCAAACAACATGTCGCTGAGTTATTTGAACCCCTGATAAAAACAACACAGGGCAGAGAACAAGGAGATTGGAGAAACAAGGAGCAGGAGCAGCCAAGTGCTCCAAGTGGGCAATTCCAAGGTTGGCGTAAAAAGGAAGCCCACAGCCTTACTTCACTGTGTCAGAGTCAAGAGGCAGCGGGCAACACTCTACAAGAGGTGGAAGGAGAGAAATTATATTTGTGTATTGTGGTGGCGGCTGATTGTATAAGGAAGGTGCTGGGGGCGAACAAAAAACTTTACATTGAACCTGGAATCATGTTGGGCATTACTGTCTATGGTTTGGGGCTCAGTGGCACCCCTTATGGTTACACTATTAGTTACAACAGACAGAGAAGTACAGGTACTAATAATTAATGATAGATAAGACACTGTTTAATAGACAGACAGCTAAATGGGAAAGGCACTATATAATAGATAGATAGATAGATAGATAGATAGATAGATAGATAGATAGATAGATAGATAGATAGATAGATAGATAGATAGATAGATAGATAGATAGATAGATAGATAGATAGAGTGAAAGGCACTATATAACAGATAGATAGATAGATGATAGATAGATAGATAGATAGATAGATAGATAGATAGATAGATAGATAGATAGATAGATAGATAGATAGATAGATAGATAGAGTGAAAGGCACTATATAACAGATAGATAGATAGATAGATAGATAGATAGATAGATAGATAGATAGATAGATAGATAGATAGATAGATAGATAGATAGATAGATAGATAGATAGAGTGAAAGGCACTACATAACAGATAGATAGATAGATAGATAGATAGATAGATAGATAGATAGATAGATAGATAGATAGATAGATAGATAGATAGATAGATAGATAGATAGATAGATAGATAGAGTGAAAGGCACTATATAACAGATAGATAGATAGATAGATAGATAGATAGATAGATAGATAGATAGATAGATAGATAGATAGATAGATAGATAGATAGATAGATAGATAGATAGATAGATAGATAGATAGAATTTGGTATAGTAGGCAGGATTAGATAGATAGATAGATAGATAGATAGATAGATAGATAGATAGATAGATAGATAGATAGATAGATAGATAGATAGATAGATAGATAGATAGATAGATAGATAGATAGATAGATAGATAGAATTTGGTATAGTAGGCAGGATTAGATAGATAGATAGATAGATAGATAGATAGATAGATAGATAGATAGATAGATAGATAGATAGATAGTCAACTTATGAATATTGATCTTTCAGTCAAGTGGATTCTACTGGTGAGCTTTGTTGGACTGAATGGCATCTTCTCATCTAAAATTCTCTATTGTTCTAATTCCGGTAATCAGGACAGAGAAGTTCTTCAGTTAATTTCTACGGCCTGCACCATGAAGGAGGAATTGATTCACCCACAGCTGGTCTGCACTGGCTTATTTATGTCAAACCTCCATGCAGTTTCAGTGTGTGTGTGTGAGATGCTGCTCTGAACTTGTCACTGGATTTAGGGCGAGAACCCTCTAACAGGTATAAATGTATCTTTTGTAAAGGTCATTTTCTATTCACTTACAGTGACACCAATACCAGAATACGTTAGGTGGCTTTATCC
The DNA here is from genome assembly GCF_900747795.2 of Erpetoichthys calabaricus. Lineage (NCBI taxonomy): Eukaryota > Metazoa > Chordata > Cladistia > Polypteriformes > Polypteridae > Erpetoichthys > Erpetoichthys calabaricus. The sequence continues at coordinate 8,493,421 of NC_041395.2, forward strand.
TAACTACAAAGTTACAATTTATAGTTCCCAGAATCAAAGCAGGGGGGCTCTTAGTTTGGTGCTTTGTTTCTTCTGGTTGGCTTTCGGCAGCACGTGAAAGGAAGTTAAGTGGGTTTTTCTTGCTTTGTGGAGGAGTTCTTCTCCTTCTTCACCTCAGTTGCGCTTTCTGTTTGAGGGCGATACTGTAGGTTTCTCTTTGAGGTTTTACACTCTGTGTCCTCTTTTGGTTTGCATAAAGTTTATATCTGTGAGGTGCTGGTGATCAGTCAATTCCCATCTTTACCAAGAAGATCTTATCACTTTTACATACAGACTCTCTCTCCCTCTCTATCTCTCTTGCTTGTACCCTTTGCTGTTCATTCGTGAGGTTTGGACTGTGGCACTCCTCTCCGACTCCATTACAGACAAGGCTGGCACTCTTCCAACCCAGTGCACGGTTGCCCTTTGGAGTAAGAGGGATTGCTCCAGCCTTTGTGACAGCCACACCTTAGGCAATGGGGTCCCTGTAATAGGCAGCAGACGTTCCAGGAAGGTTGAGAGCCGTGAGTCTCGATCAGGTGAGGGTTAAGGTTTTTAAAGAAAGAAGTAGATGTATTGCCATTGTTTTTTTGGGGTGCACATAAGCCCAAACTTTGGTTGACAATTGGTGCACAGTTGTGTCCATCAGTGTTGCCCATTGTTGAGTTATGGTCCTTTGTTCATTAACTTGGGTGTTCAGTTGGTGCCTCGAAAAGACATCACTGGGATGCCATTATGTGAATAACATTTATCAGATCAGACCCAGAGGTTTCATTGCAAAGAGTCTCTGTGAAGGAGAAAACTGACACCCTTGGTAGAATTAAGAGTGTCTGGCAGTTTTTAGCGAAGTTCATGGGTGCCAAAACATAGAGAAATGGTCTAGTAAGTTCACAAAGGCTTTCCAAAAGAGGCCAAGGAGTGTGACCCCTAAGGAATTTTAGCACACGATCTTGTCCTGCTTTTTACTTTCTCACATGTATAGCATAGAGAAAGTATAGGAGTCGGGGAAAAATTTCCATCCATCCATTATCCAACCCGCTATATCCTAACACAGGGTCACAGGGGTCTGCTGGAGCCAATCCCAGCCAACACAGGGCACAAGGCAGGAAACAAACCCCGGGCAGGGTGCCAGCCCACCGCAGGGCACACACACTAGGGACAATTTCGAATCACCAATGCACCTAACCTGCATGTCTGTGTACTGTGAGAGGAAACCCACGCAGACACGGGGAGAACATGCAAACTCCACGCAGGGAAGACCTGGGAAGCAGTAGCGCTATCCACTGTGCCACCGTGCTGCCCACAGGACAATATAAAGTACATTAAAAAGATGAATGTGCATTGGCGATCCTAAATTGTCCCTAGTGTGTGCTTGGTGTGTGGGTGTGTGTGTGTGTGTGTGTGCCCTGCGGTGGGCTGGCACCCTGCCCTGTGCTGGCTGGGATTGGCTCCAGCAGACCCCCGTGACCCTGTAGTTAGGATATGGATGGATATTGTCTTGTGTAATAGAAGTTACTGTTGCTTTTCCTGAAATTACTGTTGTGTCTTTCATTGTGTGTTTACTCACCACCCAATTTAAAGAAACCTGCGTGCTATTATCGGTAAATTTCAAGAGTTCCCAGTCTCTTAATAAAACTGGGTGGCACAGTCAGATCTTTTAACGGTATCTATGTTAGATTACCTGTAAGTGTGACCAGACACCTGTCACTTCACTGAATTGCGTATATTTACTTACTAAAAACATCAGTTCATGCCTTTTTATTCAGATGGCAGAATTTCTCGCCACCGACATAAATCACCGAAGCTTAACCATGTGAGTGTGCCACGGGTCCTGTCTGTTTTAACAGAGCAAGAGAGAGCGGCAGGGAGCAGGTGCTGATTTTATGACAAATGGCCACCTGGATTGAGATCTGAGTGCAGCCGTGCAATGGGTGACACCTCAGCGCCGCACTGAACACGGTGAGGTTTGTTTATGGTGGCTGGAGTGCCAATCCCGTCGCCCACCCCAAGTTTTTCCCTGCAGGTTGGAAGACCTGCTTGCAGGGCTGGATGCAGAATAACGTCATGCTCAGGATGAAGCAGGTTAAGGGTCTTGCTTGAGGGGCCCAGCGGAGTAGAGTCACTTCTGGCATTTATGGGATTCGAACTGGCAACCTTCAGATAGCTGGCCCAGATCTCTAGCCTCAGAGCCAGCACTCCGCTAACAGAGCAAGGCTCAGGTTTGATGTCGAGGTGCTGGATCAACATAAACCCGAGATCCATCAACCGTGTCAAACACAATGGAGGAGAACGAACCTGTGGCATGCTGCAAAAAAAGAATATTCTGATTTGGTTAAACACTGCCTTATAAATGGTTATATGTACGCTATAACAAAATGTGGCTAAATCTCTCCATTGAAATTAATAAGACCTGTAAACGCACGCAGGCATTTAATATTTTAGATCTTTATCACTGGAGCCTTCACATCTCTTCTGTGATATTTGAAATAACATTTTCAAGCTCTCTCATTTGTCTGTTTTCTAATCTCAATTTCTTATTACAGCGTGGGCAGGAAAACAGGAAGCAGTGCCAATAAGAAGAAGTGCACCCAAACGTGAGGAGTGCGATGTGAGTGTGCTGCAGTGTCACAAGCGTACTTTCTATCTGAGTTACAATTCAAGGCACAGGGCCGTCCTAAAGGCAGGCAGCCTTCCAAAGCAAAAGCCGGTATGTCCCGCATGTGATTTTAGCAGTAACTTCTACGGGGGCCCACTGGAGTCCATCCTCACGATTTCTATAATACAGTCATATGAAAAAGTTTGGGAACCCCTCTTAATTCTTTAGATTTTTGTTTCTCATTGACTGAGCTTTCAAAGTAGCAACTTCCTTTTAATATCTGACATGCCTTATGGACACAGTAGGATTTCAGCAGTGACATTAAGTTGATTGGATTAACAGAAAATATACAATAGGCATCATAACAAAATTAGACAGGTGCATAAATGTGGGCACCCCAACAGAAATATGACATTAATACTTAGTTGAGCCTCCTTTTGGCCTCTAGACGCTGTCCTCCTATAGCCTCTGATGAGTGTCTGATTCTGGATGGAGGTCTTGTTCACCATTCTTCATACAAAATCTCTCCAGTTCAGTTCAATTTGATGCACAGCCTGCTTCAAATCATCCCATAGATTTTCAATGATCTTCAAGTCAGGGGACTGTGACGGCCATTCCAGAACATTGTACTTCTCCCTCTGCATGAATGCCTTTGTAGATTTCCAACTGTGTTTTGGGTCATTGTCTTGTTGGAATATCCAACCCCTGCGTAACGTCAACTTTGTGACTGATGCTTGAACATTATCCTGAAGAATTTGTTGATATTGGGTTGAATTCATCTGACCATCGACTTTAACAAGGGCCCCAGTCCCTGAACTAGCCACACAGCCCCACAGTATGATGGAACCTCCACCAAATTTGACAGTAGGTAGCAGGTGTTTGTCTTGGAATGCGGTGTTCTTCTTCTGCCATGCAAAGCGCTTTTTGTTCTGACCAAATAACTCCATTTTTGTCTCATCAGTCCAAAGCACTTTGTTCCAAAATTAATCTGGCTTGTCTAAATGAGCATTGGCATACAACAAGCGACTCTGTTTGTGGCGTGAGTGCAGAAAGGGCTTCTTTCTCATCACCCTGCCATACAGATGCGCTGAATTGTAGAACGATGTACAGATACACCATCTGCAGCAAGATGTTCTTGCAGGTCTTTGGAGGTGATCTGTGGGTTGTCTGTCACCATTCTCACAATCCTGTTCATATGCCGCTCTTGTATTTTTCTTGGTCTGCCAGACCTGCTGGTTTAACAGCAACTGTGCCTGTGGCCTTCCATTTCCTGATTCCATTCCTTACAGTTGAAACTGACAGTTTAAACCTCTGAGATAGCTTTTTGTAGCCTTCCCCTAAACCAGGAGACTCAACAATCTTTGTGTTCAGATCTTTGGAGAGTTGCTTTGATGATCCCATGCTGTCACTCTTTAGAGGAGAGTCAAAGGGAAGGAAGCACAACTTATAATTGACCACCTTAAATCCCTTTATATCTCATGATTGGACACACCGGTCTATGAAGTTCATGGCTTAACGAGCTCATCCAACCAATCAGCATTGAGCAGTGACAGGCATTCATATCAGCACAATGACAAGGGGACCCACATTTTTGCACAGCCAGTTTTTCACATTTGATTTAATTTCATACAACTAATTACTGCTTCACTAAATATCTTTGTTCAGAAAACACCGCAGTACTCAGATGTTCCTAGGAAATGAAAGACATACCACTGTTATCTATTTTGTTGAAAGGAGAGTCGATTATTATGCAGGCTGAGAGGGGGTCCCAAACATTTTCATATGACTGTATTCTGGTAGAGCACCTGCTCAGCCCAGGCCCACCGACCACTTCAGACGGCGATGAAGTCAGCACCGAGTGTTACTGGCGCATGGCTCTCCTCTGACCAGGACATACTGTGTATAAATTAACTTGCCTTATGGAGAGGAATGGCCTTATTAAAGACCCCAGCTCAGTGCCTCTCAAAGCCCATTTCGTGCCCTAGGCCTGGCACCCTCAGGGTTCTTAGTCAGTATTAGAGTTCAATGACTTTCTCCCTTGGTGTGTCCCTTCTGTTACATTAACCTAACACAGAATTTATGGAGTACCCCTTTCCTTTCATATACAGCACACGTATATATTACTAGACTTCGACAACCATGCTGGGGTCCACTCACTGTCCAGAGAGCACACCCCTCCAGTTACATTACGGGATTTGAATTGATTTAAGTGCAGCACGTGCTCCTTAACTTTCATAAATGGTGCCCCTAATGGACTGACCATCTCAGGCTCTAATCACCATTCCAAATTTTTAGATGCCACCCCCACCTTCCCATGTCGCCCATAGCTAAATCTGCCATTGCCTCAGCTGTCAATTTCTTCCATTTAAGGACAGCTCATGAGGTTTCTCAACATCTGCTCATAAAAACAAACATGTGATTGTTCTTGCCTTGCGCCCTGTGTTTGCTGAGTGAGGCCCACAAACCCTGCTCAGGATTAATGGGCATAGACAATCATATTGTATATATGTACTGTAAATGCCATGGTGGATGGACTGGCATCATGACTGGGATGGTTGGGGAATTCTTGACTGGCTCGGAGGCCATAATGGAGGGACAACATGAGAGGAGGCACAACCCAGCCAGGACGATTATTATTTTCTCACCCAGATGGGATAAAAGAATGGATAGATTGGGGGATACTGGGGATTCTGAACAGTTCATCCCCCAAGTATGACAGGGGGTAGTGCTCTTCTGGTTTGGCATAGTTTTCCAAGGGCGACCCTGCCAGTGTCCTTGGGTGCCACCAGTGGGTGCTATTGGGAATATACCTCCCTGGCTTGGGAGGATTCTTTATGACCCAGAAGTGCTCCCGCGGCTATCATAAAAGGAAGCCGTCTCACTTCAACGGCTGAGTCAGAGTTTTGGGAGGCAGAGGGCAAAACTCCACAAGAAGACCAGAAGGAGAAATTGTGTTCATTAGTGTTTGTGGGGTGAACTTTAAATACTGAAGGAAAGAAGGAATAGTGAATAAAACAAAAAAAACATTTGTAACTGGGACTGTGTTGATGTAATTGTGTGTGGGGTTTGGGGCTTGCTGCCACCCCCTGGAGGTCACTAAATATACATTATATATATGTAAATATATATTTTGCTATTTGTGCGCATCAGACGGTCATCATCCAGGTTCCACGCAGGTAAGTAATACCACCGCTGGCAAAGAGTTGGCGCTGCCACTAACAGTGTTGCCTAACTTTGCCACCTCAGTGCAGAGAAACTGACTCAGGGCAATTGACTCAACGCCATACAATCCCAGGACCTTAAAAGCACAGCTGCATGGAAAGAAGTGCCTCTTATTGACTAGAGAGCAGAAGAAATTAAGTTCCTTCAAGTTGAAAGAAGCCTTGAAAGGCAGCTAACTGTTGGTCAGAACACCAGAGGGCGACATTTTCTTTTGTATTTGAGTCAAAGAGCGCTGCTTTATTTGGCAATTATAACTAAACTGAGAAAGTCGGGTAGGCACTCTGACATTTATCATAGGTTTGAACCAATCCTCAGCTCAGATAACCGATGTATATATATATATATATATATATATATATATATATATATTTTTTTTTTTGTTCTTTATTTCGTCTTATACGATTTCTCGTATTAGAAATTTGTTAGTTTTCGCATACCCCTTGGGGTCAGAGCGCAGGGTCAGCCATTGTACAGCGCCCCTGGAGCAATTACAGGTTAAGGGTCTTGCACAAGGGCCCAGCCGAGTAGGATCTCTTTTGGCAGTGACGGGGATTCGAACCGGCAACCTTCTGAATACCAGAGCAGATCCTTAGCCTCAGAGCCACCACTCCGCCCCAGTTTCCTCCCACAGTCCAAAGACATGCAGGTTAGGTGGATTGGCGATTCTAAATTGGCCCTAGTGTGTGTGCTTGGTGTGTGGGTGTGTTTGTGTGTGTCCTGCGGTGGGTTGGCACCCTGCCCAGGATTGGTTCCTGCCTTGTACCCTGTGTTGGCTGGGATTGGCTCCAGCAGACCCCATGACCCTGTGTTCGGATTCAGCGGGTTGGATAATGGATGTATATATATATATATATATATATATATATATATATATATATATATATATATATATATATATATATATATATATATATATAGTCACACATGTGCGACTAGGAACATGTTGTATGGACCAAGCAAAGGTAATTCCACACCAGGCCAGGGGGGTGGTGGGGTGCACTAAACCGTCTCCTGTTATCTCTACAGACCGGCCGCAGGAAAACCTGTCTGACTTAAAACAGACGACATCACTTCCGGCACTCTGACTACTGAAGAACATCACTTCCGGTTCCCTTACATCACTTCCTGTCCTATCCCTTAAAACCGCCATCTTGACAAACCATCGACAGTTCTGTTTTGGACTCGGTTTAGAGAACATATCTGTATTCAAACAAGATTCTTTTGCAGCCAGGAATAATATATGGGTGGCTGCCCCAAACCTTTTTAAGTGTGTCGATATAAATATATATATATATATTTGGTGTGTTTTCAGATGATTGTGTGTTTGTTTATTTATTTATTTAAAGAGTTTCTGTAAAAAGGCACGGGCACACTGCAGATAGCTTAACAGCTTTGATGGTGGTAATTCGTTACTGGTGCGCAGGGTGGCGATATTTACTAAAGGGTCTTCTCTTCCTCCCTCTGCAAACCAGGTGATTGACAACCATCCACCTGGTGCTGGCCTCTTCCTGCCTGAGCTGTATTTAACTGGTACTGTCGCCATTTTGGGCAGACTCGCATCTATAGAGACATCTCTATTGCTGAAAAGCACTTTACTCTTTTGAATTTATAATATACCAGTAACGGCGTACTGCACGATAACGTGGAGTGAACACACTTGACTTGAGCATTCATAGTTTTCATACTTTTTCTGTACGTTTATCATTCATGTGCTTGTTGTTTCCTGAGCAGCTCTTCTCTTCTCCACCCTAGCGGCCCGCTGCTTCTCTTCTAGTCTATCGTCATCATCTTTTCGCGTTAAAACTGATAAAGTTAGTTTTTGTGTTACAATCACTTAGTACTTTTTCTTAATTTTTCACTTAAGATAACACTTAAGTGTTCAATCTGCCTCAGGAATGATTTAAGATATGAAGAGGTAAGGCAAGTGACCGCGAAGGTGCTAGGGAAGAAGAACGATGCACGTATGCACGCGCCGCACAGCCACCTTGCTGCGCACTGCCGAGAGTTGATTCTACAATAAAATAAAATAAAAATAAAAAGAGTAATAAAAATCATCAACCCGAAAGCGGGTAGTAAACATCACGTAGTATATGAGTACCAAATTTCAGGTCAATAGGTGAAACGGTTTGTGAACTAAAGGTGATTTAAAATCCTGGACAGACAAACGAACAGCCACGGTAGCGTATTATATATAAAGATAATAATATATTATATATATATCTTTATGTAGATAGATAGATAGATAGATAGATAGATAGATAGATAGATAGATAGATAGATAGATAGATAGATAGATAGATAGATAGATAGATAGATAGATATGAAAGGCGCTATATGATAGATAGATAGATAGATAGATAGATAGATAGATAGATAGATAGATAGATAGATAGATAGATAGATAGATATGAAAGGTGCTATATGATAGATAGATAGATAGATAGATAGATAGATAGATAGATAGATAGATAGATAGATAGATAGATAGATAGATAGATAGATAGATAGATAGATATGAAAGGCGCTATATGATAGATAGATAGATAGATAGATAGATAGATAGATAGATAGATAGATAGATAGATAGATAGATAGATAGATAGATAGATAGAGCTGTATGTACAAGGTGAGTCAAAATTATGTTAACATTTGAATAGCGGAAACAATTTATTCACAAAACATACTTCATATGTGCAAGATGATTTACAGGACTTTACCATCATGTTGAACACATGTACCATATGTGGCACAGAAATTGTCCACGGAAAAAGTATATACATAGCGGTATCATTAGTGTTAACATAATTTTGACTCACCCTGTATATCTATTTGTGCAGGTATATACATATGTATATCTATATCTGTCTATATATATATATATATATATATATATATATATATATATATATATATATATATATATATATATATACTGTAGTCACACATGCATAATTAGGGGACAGTCTAGTATAGCAATCTACTGTATATATGATGACCTGCAAGTTAAGGATTTCACTGCACCATAAAACAACTATAATCTTGAACTTCAAAATTTTCTTTGTCAATATTTTATTAACTGAAAATGAAATAGGAAAAATCACATCTAATGGAATAAAATGTCATTCTCGCACAGGTATGCTGCAGTTGGGGCACAATCTGTTAGATTTTGTTTCTCGTGATTTCTTTAAATGCATTTACAGCACTAATAACTTTGTCAGTTGTAGTCTTTTTTGAGGTGTTATGCCCACGGCCTCCCATCTATCAATCCATCTTCTTCTTCACATATCACTGCTCTATGTAGAGAAGAAAAACATTTCAAAAATCTTTTTTAAGGATTTCCAGTTCCAGGCTACATTGATCAGAATGCAAAGAGCCTCTTTATTGAAATTCATTACATAGCCATGGCTTGATTTATATAATGTCTCCTAATAAAATATTAATAATATACTAAGTCAACAGATTAACTGTGAATTGAACATAAAGTGCTCAGAATGCCCAGAGCGAAGAGTAAACAAGAACCGATGGCAGGAAATTCCGAGCATAGCCCAGAAGAAGAAGCAGAACAGTTAACAGCAGGCCATGAAGTAATAAAGCACAAATTATCGAGCTAATCAGCTTGGACAGACAACGACATAAAGATGCCAGTTTACAAGAGGTGAGAGCTTATAAACAAACTGTAATGGCCTGTACTGTGAAGTAAATGCTTCCACCTTTTAAGAGGATGAAGGAATTGATGAACGAAGGAAGGACATAAGGAAGGAAGGAAGAATGTGTCACACAATGATGGCAGGATAACTGCACTGACTACTACAACCATCATTTTTTTTTAAACCAGTTTAGCGTGTTTTAAATGTTCTTCATAAATAAAGCTTGACTTGACCTGACAAAGTACAAATTCCACAAGACAAGGACCGGGCTGGTTTTGCTGTCACTTGAAACAGGAGCCTCCATAGCAGTTAAGCTTTCATTTAAAAAGGACCTTTTGCCTCCTTCAAGGGTACTTCACAAGTACGCAAGGACTGTCTTTAGGTAGGTGCCCACCACTCACAGTTAGGGCGGTGGAGTCGGTGCACAAAACCTTCAACTCCAATTCCGACTCCTCAAGTTCTGGTACCACTGACTCCGTCTCCTTTATTTGTAATTAGACTGATATCTAATACTGGATAGATAGATAGATAGATAGATAGATAGATAGATAGATAGATAGATAGATAGATAGATAGATAGATAGATAGATAGATAGATAGATAGATAGATAGATAGATAGATAGATAGATAGATAGATAGATAGATAGATAGATAGATAGATAGATAGATAGATAGATAGATAGATAGATAGATACTTTATTAATCCCAAGGGGAAATTCACACAGTTGGTCATCCGGCTGGAGATAAGAGCAGGGAGGTCATCAGTGGGGTCCCTCAGGGGTCCATTACTTTTTAGGACTGATATGACTGACATTGATTCAGGTGCAGTTGGTAAACTTGTGAAATTCGTAGAAGACACTAAAACTGAAGGGATGGCAGACATTGCCAAGAGAATTCCAAACGACCTGGACAAGATGAACTGAGTGACCACCTGGAAAATGGAGTTTAACGTAGGAAAGTGCAAAGCGCTACACATGGGCAAGAGGAACATCTTGTGGCGGACGGCTGGGGCCCTTGCCCGGCCAGGACACCTCTTCTGTATATGATCCAGGGGAAGAGGCATGGACTGATCAGTACCTCCCCTGGCATGCTAGATGGCAGCCCCCAATGGGTGGCAGTGGTGCCACGGATTCCCGCAGGGCTCCATGGGAGATAGAGATCTCTACGACCCTGTTGGGATCCGGAGGGTGCCACCTGGGGGCACTGCAGTGGTTCCTGAGCCCATGTGGGCGGAGCTTTCAGCCACACCCAGATGTGCAGCCGGAAACGGGTCATCGAACAGCTGGATCACTTCTGGGTGGGCTATAAAAGGGGCCAGCAGCCACCACTCCAGGAGCCAAAGTCGGAAAGAGGGAGATAAAGCTTGCCAGAAAGGAGTGGTGGAGAAAAAGAGACAGAAGAAGAGAAGTATTGCTTTTGTGTTGTGCCTGTGGGTAACGGGGAAGGCGTTGACCACAGGTGACAAAAATAAAATAAAAACATTTGTTTGTTTTATAAGTGTGCCTCTTTCACCTGTCTGTGTCAGGTTAAGCACTGGTATAGCGCCTTTTTGTCACAATCTCTATACAGTGCACCCGTAAAGTATTCCCAGTGCATCACTTTGTCCACATTTTGTTATGTTACAGCCTTATTCCAAAATGGATTAAATTCATTTTTTTCCTCACAATTCTACACACAACACCCCATAATGACAACGTGAAAAAAGTTTACTTGAGGTTTTTGCAAATTTATTAAAAATAAAAAAATTGAGAAAGCACATGTACATAAGTATTCACAGCCTTTGCCTCCTGTTTCCCCTGATCATCCTTGAGATGTTTCTGCAGCTTCATTGGAGTCCACCTGTGGTAAATTCAGTTGACTGGACCTGATTTGGAAAGGCACACACCTGTCTATAGAAGGTCCCACAGTTGACAGTTCATGTCAGAGCACAAACCAAGCATGAAGTCAAAGGAATTGTCTGCAGACCTCCGAGACAGGATTGTCTCGAGGCACATATCTGGGGAAGGTTACAGAAAAATTTCTGCTGTTTTGAAGGTTCCAATGAGCACAGTGGCCTCCATCATCCATAAGTGGAAGAAGTTCAAAACCACCAGGACTCTTCCTAGAGCTGGCCGGCCATCTAAACTGAGCGATCGGGGGAGAAGGGCCTTAGTCAGGGAGGTGACCAAGAACCCGATGGTCACTCTGTCAGAGCTCCAGAGGTCCTCTGTGGAGAGAGGAGAACCTTCCAGAAGGACAACCATCTCTGCAGCAATCCACCAATCAGGCCTGTATAGTAGAGTGGCCAGACGGAAGCCACTACTTAGTAGAAGGCACATGGCAGCCCACCTGGAGTTTGCCAAAAGGCACCTGAAGGACTCTCAGACCATGAGAAAGAAAATTCTCTGGTCTGATAAGACAAAGATTGAACTCTTTGGTGTGAATGCCAGGCGTCACGTTTGGAGGAAACCAGGCACTGCTCATCACCAGGCCAATACCATCCCTACAGTGAAGCATGGTGGTGGCAGCATCATGCTGTGGGGATGTTTTTCAGCGGCAGGAACTGGGAGACTAGTCAGGATAAAGGGAAAGATGACTGCAGCAATGTACAGAGACATCCTGGATGAAAACCTGCTCCAGAGAGCTCTTGACCTCAGACTGGGGTGACGGTTCATCTTTCAGCAGGACAACGACCCTAAGCACACAGCCAAGATATCAAAGGAGTGGCTTCAGGACAACTCTGTGAATGTCCTTGAGTGGCCCAGCCAGAGCACAGACTTGAATCTGATTGAACATCTCTGGAGAGATCTTAAAATGGCTGTGCACTGACGCTTCCCATCCAACCTGATGGAGCTTGAGAGGTGCTGCAAAGAGGAATGGGCGAAACTCGCCAAGGATAGGTGTGCCAAGCTTGTGGCATCATATTCAACAAGACTTGAGGCTGGAATTGCTGCCAAAGGGGCATCGACAAAGTATTGAGCAAAGGCTGTGAATACTTATGGACATGGGATTTCTCATTTTGTTTATTTTAAATAAATTTGCAAAAACCTCAAGTGAACTTTTTTCACGTTGTCATTATGGGGTGTTGTGTGTAGAATTCTGAGGAAGAAAATGAATTTAATCCATTTTGGAATAAGACTGTAACATAACAAAATGTGGAAAAAGTGATGCGCTGTGAATACTTTCCAGATGCACTGTATATCCAAGTGCAGGAAGTCTGTGCCGCAATAGTCAAGGGCATACCAGCCGGGTGTGGTTCTTGCCCCCCTAACAATGTTGTGGTAGTTGAGACCCTTGAAATGGAGACAATACATTTAGAGCTGTATATGAAGCGTCTTTTGGTATAGTGTCCCTAACAAAAGGCACTATAAATTGTATTATTGAGCATTGGAGAGAAGCTATATGAATAAAATGCATTATTATTATTATTATTATTATTATTATTATTATTATTATACATATAATGTGATGGAGTGGGTGTTTGTATGAGAATTCACTTCTAAGGACTGGCATCTCATCCAAGTCTGACCCCTAGACTGCTGTTATTGCAGGTTACAGCATGGGTGCATGGAGGATTGGTTTTTTAATCCAATAAAGTCAATCCCCAAACAAAAAAATTTTAACAAACAACAAATTACTAACAGTTGTGGCAAAAAGTTCCCATCCACTCATATAATGGACATGCATGTCAAGGCAGTACTGGGCTTTCAAGGTGCCAGAATGACTGCGCAACGTACATCTCTAATACAAAAATATCAGAAATGTAGCACAAAAGCTTTCATTTCTTTTGGGTTTCCTGAAACCATCACGGAGTCAAAATTATTAATACAAAGTCAAAAATATCCACACACCTCCTTCGATTATTAATGAAGAGGCGCCGAAATTTCCAAAATGTGTTTAACTTGGCGCCTCTTAACTGCCTGTTGGTGACCAGGATTGATGACAGCTGGTAGCCTCACTGCGTTACCATAAAAGGTTTTCGTTTGACGGCACTCCTTGGATGGACCATCGCACCTTACAATGGGAAATTCCAAGGAGCTCAGTGCAGACGTGAGAAAGAAGAGGGTAGAGTCGCACGAGTCAGAAATGTCACCGCTTCAGATTTCAAGATCATCAGTTAATAAGTAGAAATTCTACAGAGCTGTAGTCACTTTGCCAAAGTCTGGAAGATGACTCAGACTGTGCCCGTAAGCTGAGAGGAAGTTGATCCGGATTGTCAGTTGCAATCCAAGAATGACAAGGAAACAGGTCTGCCATGAATTGGATGCTGCTGGAACACCAGTGTCACTGTCAAAATAGTCAAATGAGTTCTACAACGCCATGGCCTGAGAAGCTGACATCCAAGGAGGAAGCCTCGGTTCCAAATTCAACAGCTCGACTAAACATTGTGGTAGGTCACGTGGTCAAAGGAAAAGCTTTCTGGAGGAACATTTTATGGTCAGATGACACAACGATTGAGTTGTTTCACCATAATGACCAGCCATTTGTTTGGAGGAGGAAAGATGAGGCATTCAACTCCCAGGACACTGTGCCAACTTCTAAGCATGGTGGTGGTGGTGGCTGTTTTGCTGCAGGTGGAAGTGATGCATTGGTAAAGATGGAAGATAACCTCAGACGTCTTCAGCATAACCTCAGATCATCAGATAGAAGGTTTTAACTTGGACACAACTGGGTGTTCCAACAGGGCAAAGACCCTAAACACACTCAGAGCTGGTTTTAAGAATGGCTAAATCAGGTCAACATTAAGCATTGGCCTTTTTAAAGTCCTGAGCCCAACCCTGTTCAAAATATGTGGAGAGACATTTAACCAAATATCAGGTGTGTTGTATGTACTGTACAGTATAAGTTTGACCCTGTGATGGTTTCAGAAAACCCACAATAAATTAACACCTGTGTGGTCAATTTCTGAAATTTGTATTTTGCCATAAAGATTTAAGTTACACCCTCATTCTGTCACAGGAAAAGAACAGAAATCATCGAACAAACACCCACACTGCTGTGACGCGCATGTCTGTTAGATCAGCGGAAGGAAATTTTCAGTGCTGTGGAGTCAGAGTGGTGGAGACGGAAGCAATTATTGGGTTACAAGAGCCAGAGTCGATGAAAATGTACCACACGTAAAATGTAATACAATGTGTTAAAACTTTCAATTTTACTTTTGCCAATTCAATTAAACCTTTTTCTTCCTCTAGATTGTTGGTAAAAATAAAGTATCTCTCTTAATTTTTAAGTATTATTTAAATAAATAATATAAAAAAGCCACAGCATTATCGCTAGAGCCTTTAAACCCAGACTTTAACAGGTTAGGGCGCTAAAAAGTAGCCTGATGATTCACATCAGCAGTAGTGGAACACCTTGCACTTAAGTATGTTACGTGCTTTCAATCAACTTAATAAATTAACAAGTCTAATTTCAAATAGAGGAGTCGGAGTCAGTGGTACCATTAATTAAGGAATCAGAATCGGAGGTACCATAAATCGAGGAGTCGTAGTTGATGTTACCATAAATTGAGGACTTGAAAACAGAGTCGGCGTCTGTGGTACCATAAATTGACAAGTTGAAGTCTGGGTCGGTGGTACACTAAATTAAGGAGTCGGAGTTGGTGCTGGAGTCAATGGTATCCTAAATTGAGAACTTGCAGTCACAATTGGAGTTGGTGGTATCATATATTGAGAAGTTGGAGTCAGAGACAGTGATACCATTAATTGACGAGTCGGAATCTGAAATACCATAAATTGAGGAGCTGGAATCGGAGCTACCATAAATTGAGACTTTGAAGTCAGAGTCAGAGTCTATGGTATCATAAATTGAAAACTTGAAGTCTGGGTCGGTGGTACACTAAATTAAGGAGTCAGAGTTGGTGCTGGAGTCAATGGTATCCTAAATTGAGAACTTGCAGTCACAATCGGAGTTGGTGGTATCATATATTGAGGAGTTGGAGTCAGAGACAGTGGTACCATAAAGTGAGGAGTCAGTAGTACCATAAATTGAGAAGTTGGAGTCACAGTGGGTGGCACGGTGGTGTAGTGGGTAGCACTGCTGCCTCGCAGTTAGGAGACCCGGGTTCACTTCCCAGGTCCTCCCTGTGTGGAGTTCGCATGTTCTCCCCGTGTCTGTGTGGGTTTCCTCTGGGTACTCCGGTTTCATCCAAAAGTCCAAAGACATGCAGGTTAGGCGCATTGGCGACTCTAAATTGTCCCCAGTGTGTGCTTGGTGTGTGTGTGTGTGTGTGCCCTGCGGTGGGCTGGCGCCCTGCCCGGGGTTTGATTCCTGCCTTGTGCCCTGTGTTGGTTGGGATTGGCTCCAGCAGACACCCGTGACCCTGTAGTTAGGATATAGTGGGTTGGATGATGGATGGATGGAGTCAGAGTCAGTGATACCATTAATTGACGAGTCTGAATCTGAAATACCATAAATTGAGGAGCTGCAATCGGAGCTACCATAAATTGACTATTTGAAGTCCTAAATTAAGGAGTCAGAGTTAGTGCTGGAATCAATGATATCCTAAATTGAGAACTTACTGTCACAATTGGAGTTGATGGTATCATAAATTGAGAAGTTGAAGTCGGAGTCAGTGATGCCATACATTCAGAAGTCGGGAGCTGAAGTTGAAGTCAGTGGTACCATAAATTGACATGTTGAAATCTGAGTTGATGGAACCCTAAATTAAAGAGTCAGAGTTGGTGTTGGAGTCAATGATATCCTAAACTGAGAACTTGAAGTCATGATCAGAGTCGGTGGTACCATAAATTGAGAAGTGGGGTGTTGGAGTTGGTGGTACCATTAATTGAGGAGTCAGAGATGATGGTAACATAAATTGAGAACCTGAAGTCAGAGTCTGAGTCCATGGTACCATAAATTGACAAGTTGAACTCTTGGTCGGTGGTATCTTAAATAAAAGAGTCAGAGTTGGTATTAGAGTCAATGATATCCTAAACTGAGAACTTGAAATCACGATTGGAGTTGGTGGTACCATAAATTGAAAAGTTGAAGTTGGAGTCAGTGATACCATAAATTCAGAAGTCGGGAGCTGAAGTTGAAGTCAGTGGTACCATAAATTGACATGTTGAAGTCTGAGTTGGTGGAACCCTAAATTAAAGAGTCAGAGTTGGTGTTGGAGTCGATGATATCCTAAACTGAGAACTTGAAGTCATGATCAGAGTTGGTGGTACCATAAATTGAGAAGTGGGGCGTTAGAGTTGGTGGTACCATAAATTGAAAAGTTGAAGTCGGAATAGGTGGTACCATTAATTGAGGAGCCAGAGATGATGGTAACATAAATTGAGAACCTGAAGTCAGAGTCTGTGTCCATGGTACCATAAATTGACAAGCTGAACTCTGGGTCGGTGGTATCTTAAATTAAAGAGTCAGAGTTGGTATTAGAGTCAATGATATCCTAAACTGAGAACTTGAAATCACGATTGGAGTTGGTGGTACCATAAATTGAAAAGTTGAAGTTGGAGTCAGTGATACCATAAATTCAGAAGTCGGGAGCTGAAGTTGAAGTCAGTGGTACCATAAATTGACATGTTGAAGTCTGAGTTGGTGGAACCCTAAATTAAAGAGTCAGAGTTGGTGTTGGAGTCGATGATATCCTAAACTGAGAACTTGAAGTCATGATCAGAGTTGGTGGTACCATAAATTGAGAAGTGGGGCGTTAGAGTTGGTGGTACCATAAATTGAAAAGTTGAAGTCGGAATAGGTGGTACCATTAATTGAGGAGCCAGAGATGATGGTAACATAAATTGAGAACCTGAAGTCAGAGTCTGTGTCCATGGTACCATAAATTGACAAGCTGAACTCTGGGTCGGTGGTATCTTAAATTAAAGAGTCAGAGTTGGTATTGGAGTCAATGATATCCTAAACTGAGAACTTGAAATCACGATTGGAGTTGGTGGTACCATAAATTGAAAAGTTGAAGCTGGAGTCAGTGATACCATAAATTCAGAAGTCGGGAGCTGAAGTTGAAGTAAGTGGTACCATAAATTGACATGTTGAAGTCTGAGTTGGTGGAACCCTAAATTAAGGAGTCAGAGTTGGTGTTGGAGTCAATGATATCCTAAACTGAGAACTTGAAGTCACGATTGGAGTTGGAGTTGGTGGAATCATAAATGGAGGAGTCGGAGTTGGTGGTATCAAAAATTGAGAAGTCACAGTCACTGAGTAAATGAATTGAGATGAACGTTCTATGTACTAATTCCTCAGCCATGGAAAATTTTCCCCACAACTGTACAATGCCTTGCGAACGTATTCATCCACCTTCGTGTTTGTACTGTTTTCTCACATTACAATCTGTAATTAAAATGGATTTTCATTTGGATTTTATGTGGAGTTAACAATATTGTCCAAATTGTTGAAGTGAAATGAAAATACAATTCCTTGCATATGCAAAACAAAAATAAGTAAAAGTTAAAACGTTGTGAATGCATATGTATTCAAATGCTAAGACTAGCCTGCTGGTACGAAACCCCTAAATAAGATCTGGTCCAACCAGTGAATTTCAGAAGTCGTGTAATCAGTTGATTAGGATCCACCTCTGTGCAATCCAAGTGTCACATGATCTGTCACATGAGGTTAGTTCTGAAAGGGCACCCAACTCTGCAACACCACCAAGCAAGCAGCATGAAGTCCAAGGAGCCCTCCAAACAGGTCAGAATACAAAGTTGTGGAGAAGCAGAGATCAGGGCTGGGTTATAAAAGAATATCCCAAACTCTGAATATCCCACAGAGCAACTTTCAATCCATTACAACAAAACGTAGAGAACATGCCAGATGCTCCTGTTGTGGTGTGGCGGGTGAGGAGCTGCTGTAAAGTCAAATCCCCATCTTGTTTAATGGATTAACCTGGCAGTGGTTTATACCCCTGCACTCCAATTTCACCGTTCGACATACAATTTTCATTCCTTAAGCACGGAATGCACGGAATGTGCCAAGAAAGATGCTATATAAATCAGGAAAGACTGTTTTAGTGGCCACAGGCTTGTTATTCATTCTCTGTTTTAATGCAAAGCTCAAATTTCTGGAAACTATTTTGCGTTAAGCATTTCCAGATGAGATGTCATTGCCCTACTGAGTCTTGTTGGTTGTCGACTAGGGTTACACCGCTTATGATCCCCAATGGTGGTGGGAAGGAGGGGGGGGGGGGGGCATTGGTGTGTTTTAGATTTGCAATTACAATTAATTTTGAGTTGCAATTACAAGTTAGCAGAAGAGAATCTGCTGCCCAAAAAGTCCTCTTATGCAGTCTGAAGATTCAAAAGTTGAATGGACGGATGGAATGTGCCTCCGTAAAACTTCAGCATTCCCCCATATAAGTAAGTGTGCCGGAGTGAAGAACAGGCATGTCCAAAGAATTTACAGAAGGTCAAAAGGGCAGGAAGTGAAGGGCCTTCATGGAGAAGGTGCAAGCGTTCAGTTAACAAAACAAGAATGAGAGGAACACGGTGACCAACGGCAGAAACAAAATCGGAAAAACTGTAAAGAGTTCAAGCAAAATGTCCCAACTATAACTAATCAACCAACCATCCTCTAAATAAAATAAGACGTCTGTTTGTTTGAAAGGTTCATCCAAAATGTGAACAAGGCTTTTCAAATAATGTTTTTAAAGCTCTCTACTCTATGGGTGTCAAACTCCGGGCCTGGAGGGCCGCAGTGGCTGCAGGTTTTCATTCTAACCATCTTCTTCATTAGTGACCAGTTTTTGCTGCTAATTAACTTCTTTTGCTTTAATTTTAATTAGGGTGGCACAGTGGGTAGCGCTGTTGCCTCGCAGTAAGGAGACCTGGGTTTGCTTCCCGGGTCCTCCCTGCGTGGATTTTGCATGTTCTCCCCGTGTTTGCGTGGGTTTCCTCCCACAGTCCAAAGACATGCAGGTTAGGTGCATTGGTGATTCTAAATTGTCCCTAGTGTGTGTGCCCTGTGGTGGGCTGGCGCCCTGCCCGGGGTTTGTTTCCTGCCTTGCGCCCTGGGATTAGCTCCAGCAGACCCCCCGTGACCCTGTAATTAGGATATAGTGGGTTGGATAATGGATGGATGGATAGTTTTAATTAACTTGACTCGGGTCCCTTAGTTGTCTCTAAGGCCAAAACAATAATGAGACACAAAACGAGCCACCACATGAGCAGCTCACCTGTGCCTGTCACACAATATCTGAAAATAGAGAAAGGTAAGGGTCTCGGTAAGGTTGATCTCTTAAGTCACCAAAACATTTTGACGAACAGAAAGTCACCATGGCGGCACGGTGGCGCAGTGGGTAGCGCTGCTGCCTCGCAGTTGAGAGACCTGGGGACCCGGGTTCACTTCCCGGGCGCTCCCTGCATGAAGTTTGCATGTTCTCCCCGTGTCTGCGTGGGTTTCCTCCCACAGTCCAAAGACATGCTGGTTAGGTGGATTGGCGATTCTAAATTGGCCCTAGTGTGTGCTTGGTGTGTGGGTGTGTGTCCTGCGGTGGGTTGGCACCCTGCCTGGGATTGGTTCCTGCCCTGTGTTGGCTGGGATTGGCTCCAGCAGACCCCCGTGACCCTGTGTTCGGATTCAGCGGGTTGGAAAATGGATGGATGGATGGAAAGTCAACATTTTTGAAAATGTGTGCTGTAGCAGAATGAGAGCAGCAACAGGCCACGGAATTAAATAACGGGCTTAATTAACAGCAAGAATCAGCTTCTCGTTAATAGACTGGTTGGAGTTTGAAATCCCAGTTCAGCTGCTCATTTGTTGGCGCGTTTCACATCTCATTTCTGTTTGGCTGTCATTTCGTGAAGAAACGAGTCAATTCAGAGGACTGAATCCTTAAAAACAGGGCTATTAAAATAAAGGGAAAAGGAGTTAATTACTGCGGTGGGTTGGCACCCTGCCCGGGATTGGTTCCTGCCTTGTGCCCTGTGTTGGCTGGGATTGGCTCCAGCAGACCCCCGTGACCCTGTAGTTAGGAATATAGCGGGTTGGAAAATGGATGGATGGAAGTTTGGTAAAAAGAAAATATATATATTAAAATGTACTAAACAGCTGCGGTGGGTTGGCACCCTGCCCGGGATTGGTTCCTGCCTTGTGCCCTGTGTTGGCTGGGATTGGCTCCAGCAGACCCCCGTGACCCTGTGATCAGATTCAGCGGGTTGGAAAATGGATGGATGGATGGAGTTAATTAGCAGTGAAAATTGGTCACTAATGAAGAAGATGGTTAGAATGAAAACCTGCAGCCACTGCGGCCCTCCAGGCCTGGAGTTTGACACCCCTGCTCTACACTGAGTGCAAACCTCAGAGCATTATGACAAGTGTACAGGTTGTACATGCCACATGGGCTGGATGGGCATCACGGCCAGAAGAGGGGATGGTTCCTAACAGGCAGATAGGCATCCCAGCCCCGGAAGGAGAAAGGGGTCAGACCCGGAAGTAAGGAGCAGCCCACTGAAAAGACAAGATGTCCCTGGGGTTTTTTTTACTCCCCCAGCACGCTAGAGGGCAGCGGCCCTGGATATCAGTCAGAAGGACATTCTGGGAAATGTAGTTCCGGCAGAGAAGCCCTGCTGAGGTTACTGGGTACCACAAGAGTGCGCTGCAAGGAGACAAACTCCCTGTTATAATGGACTTTCACATGACCAGGAAGTGCTTCCATCGGGCAGTCACCCTGGCACCGGAAGTATTCCCAGGTCTGTAATAAAAAGGGGCCGCACTCCCTTGTCCAGGTCATATCGGAGCTGGCAGGACGGGGAGCAATTCTCAACTGGAGCAGGGCATTGTGGTGGTGAGAGGTGAATTGGCAGAGAGAAAATCTGTGCTTGTGTTACAGTCAAGGTATTGTGGTGAATAAAAACTGCCATTCATTTGAACCCGGGACTCTTGGTGTGTTCGTGTTGGGGGTTTGGGCCGTTGACGCCCTGGTTTCCTTCACAAGGTAACATATCAGTTTTACAAGATACATCATGTGAAACACAAAACTGATTAACATGAATAGCATCGTATTCACATCCCGGGTCTTCATGTTCTCCCCGTGCCCGTGTGGGTTTCCTCCTGGTGCTCCAGTTTCCTCCCAAAGTCTAAAGACATGGAGGTTAGGTGGATTGGCTATCCTAAGTTGGCCCCAGTGTGTGACTGCGGTGTGTTTGACCACGGTGTGTGTGTTTGTATGTTCGCCCTGCAATGGACTGGCAACCTGTCCAGGGTTTGTTTCTGCCTTGTGCCCTGTGCTAGCTGGGATGGGCTCCGGCAGACCCCCACGGCCTTGTTCAGTACAGCATCACACTGCTGGCACACCTCCATCAAAAGACTGCATCGTTAAGAAAACATGGCTCAAGTCTGAAAATGGAAAGGGTCAGCGAGAAAGATCAACACAAAATGGATTCTGCCAAAAACTCAGTATAATAATGTTAAGCAATAATAACATAAAAATACCAATGCAGACCTCGGAGGACCACCATCCAAGTTCTTCCCAGGTATGTGATACCACCCCGGGCCTGAGAGGGGGCACTGCTGCTAATGGTCTTGTCATTTCCTTCCTCCACAGTCTCGAGAAATCGGCCAGTGAGGGCACCTGACCCCGCCCCTTCTAGTCCCAGCGCTTCAAAGGGGTGACCACCCAGAAGGATGGCACCACTATCGCCAGAGAAGACCTGACAGCAGGAGCTGCAAACCCAAAGACCCATCGGCAGAGCTGAAAGGCCTAAACAGCACTCAACGATGTGGCATTTACTTCTGTTGCTTACTTTTCCTCACGCCATCGAGCGTTGTTTTTGTTTGGACCTGATCAGTAAACCAGGAGATCCATGTTGGCACCCCAAAAATGATTCCCGTTTTGTTGAGACCCTCCCTCACTTGGGCAACCACAGTGTCTACGAGGTGTTTAACAATAAGATGTAAGGGGCAGTGTGGTGGCTCTGTAGCTGGTATTCCTGATGGTGACCAGGGTTCGAGTCCCCATAAGGTCGCTGTCTTTGTGGAGTTTGCACATTCTCCTTTTCTCCACATGACTGTTCACATAGTACTCATAATCTACTTCTACCTCGTGAACATGCACATGTTAGGGAGACTGGTGAGTCCAAAATTTGCCTGGTTTGAGTAAGTATAGGAGTCTGTGCTGTGGTAGTCGAGAAATGCCAGCCAGGTGTTGTTCACTGCTACAATCAATAAAAAAATGGACATCACAAAGGTTTGGGCAGATTTGAAATTTAATGTCAGTAAATGTAAAGTATTACACGGAGGAAGTGAAAAGGTGAGGTTTGAATGCACGACGGGAGGTCCCGAAACTTGAAAGTGCACCTTATGAGAAGGATTTAGGAGTTGACACGACCAACTGGAAGTGTTCAGAAGCGATTAAGAAGGCTAACAGACTGTCAGGTTATATAGCGCCTTGATGTGTGGAGTACAAGTCACAGGAGGATCTCCAGGTTAAGGTTTGAATACACAAGGGGAGTTCTGAATTTCCCCTTGGGATCTATCTATCTATCTATCTATTGTGAATTTCCCATTGGGATTAATAAAGTATCTATCTATCTATCTATCTATCTATCTATCTATCTATCTATCTATCTATCTATCTATCTATCTATCTATCTATCTATCTATCTATCTATCTATCTAAAAATCAAAAGTCCACCTTATGAGAAGGATTTAGGAGTCATAGTGGGCTCAACACTATCGACTGCCAGTCAGTGTTCAGAAGCCATTAAGAAGACTAACAGAATGTCAGGTTATATAGCGCCTTGATGTATGCAGTACAAGTCACAGGAGGTTCTGCTCAAGCTTTATAACACACTGGTGAGGCCTCATGTGGAGTACTCTGTGCAGTTCTGGTCTCCATATTACAAGGAAGACACTTCACTGCTAAAGAAAAGTCCAGAAACAAGGGACTAAGCTGACTATAGGAGAGTGGGGTCTCAGTGATGGTGAAAGGTTGAAGCGGTTGACTATGGAGAATAAGAGACGACATGATAGAAGCATTTCAAATTATAAAGGAATTTGGAAAGGCGGACCCCAGTTGTTATTTTCAAATGAACACAAAGGCACAGATGGAAGCAGGTGAGGTGTAAATTACACATACATGGCGGGAATGTGTTACTTTTGGACATCACTTACACTTCACAGCCAAATGAGTTCAGTCTTTCTGACCTGAGAATAAAATTAAACACAAAGCCCTGCCAATACCAAAAACAAACAATGGCAGTAGAATGGGGCGTACTGAAGAGCTCAGTGACTTATTTAAAGGTGGCACTGGCATAGATGCCCAGCACTCACCCACTGGGAGGTCTAAAAATCGAAAGTTCAACTTATGAGAAGGATTTAGGAGTCGTAGTGGACTCTAAGCTATAGACTGCCAGTCAGTGTTGAGAAGCCATTAAGAAGGCTAACCGAATGTCAGGTTATATAGCGCCTTGATGTGTGGAGTACAAGTCACAGGAGGTTCTGCTCAAGCTTTATAACACACTGGTGAGGCCTCATCTGGAGTACTGGGTTCAGTTTTGGTCTCAAGGCTACAAAAAGGACATAGCAGCACTACAGAAGGTCCGGAGAAGAGCGACTGGGCTGATTCCAGGGCTACAGGGGATGAAATTTAACATCAGTAAATGTAAAGTATTACCCATAGGAAGTAAAATTGTGAAGTTTGAAGAGACAATGGGAGGTCTGAAACTTCAAAGCACACCTTAAGAGATGGATTTAGGAGTCGTAGTGAACTCTAAGTTATCAACTGCAAGACAGTGTTCAGAAGCCATTAAGAAGGCTAACAGACTGTCAGGTTATATAGCGCCTTGATGTGTGGAGTACAAGTCACAGGAGGTTCTGCTCAAGCTTTATAACACACTGGTGAGGCCTCATCTGGAGTACTGGGTTCAGTTTTGGTCTCAAGGCTACAAAAAGGACATAGCAGCACAAGAGAAAGTCCAGAGAAGAGCGACTAGGCTGATTCAGGGCTACAGGGGATGAGTTAGGAGGAAAGATTAAAAGAGCTGAGCCTTAAGGAGATGAAGAGGAGACCTGACTGAAGTGTTTAAAATGATGAAGGGAATTAGTCCAGTGGATCGAGACGGTGAATTTAAAATGAGTTTGATGAGAACACAGGGACACCATTGGAAACTTGTTAAGGGTAAATTTCACAAACATTTACATTTATTTATTTGGCTGACACCTTTATCCAAGGTGACCTACAACATTTATGATACAATTAGTTACAATTCATTTGGTTTTCCAATTGGCACACAGAGGCAGGTCAAGTGGTTTGCTCACACTCTTGTGGCATCAGTAGCGCGATTTGAAGTCCAAAGCCTCAGCCACTACACCACACATTAGGAAGTTTGTCTTCACACAGAGAACCACAGACACATGGAATAAAAGACCAAGTAGTGTGGTAGACAGGAGGACTTTTGGGACTTTCAGAACTCGACTTGACGTTATTTTAGAAGAATTAAGTGAATAGGACTGGTGAGCTTGGTTGAGCTGAATGGCCTGTTCTCGTCTGGAGTGTTCTAATATTTTAAGAGTCTACAAGGTCCCAAACGTGTGTTACAGTAATGAGCAGAGAACAGTGTGGTGGCTCATTAGTTAGCATTTCTGCTGGTTTAGTAGCATTTCAAGGTTACCAGAAAAGAGAATTAACAGACAAACAGAATTCCAAGAGAAGCGGAGCCGTTGTCTAGAATGTAGGAAAAGTGTGCCTGAAGGTTTAAGCATTTGGGAGGATCTGCCTCACTACGGCTCACTAGTGTGCTGAGAAAAATGAAACTAATATCGCTGGAAGGTAATGGGAGGAGAGGGTGGAAGCCAAGCTCCCATTCTTAATACACAAAAAGCAAGATTGGACAAGGGCTTATTGAGAAATATCAGTAAACACTAGCAGAGTGAAACAGAAAATACAAAGACGATTAGAAGCCAAATTCTTCTGCTCTTCTAACCTGGAGGGCATGCAATATTTTTTCAAGGTTCTTATAATGAGAATTATTAAAACACACCCTGGAATTATAGCGTGTTGAAACAAATAAATGACATGGCTAAAATATATTAAAACATAAACTGAGAAATCCACCCTGAATGACAAAGCTGCATACGTGCATTACCTCCTTGATAAACATGAGAGCTGCCGTCTCAGACTGAGTTCTCACATCAAAAGTGCATTTAGGACTAAAGCCAGAAAACTCGTCTTTACACAATGAGTTGTGGGACTCGGGAACAAACTACCGAGTCATGGAGTTGAAGAAGAAACCGTGAGAACATTCAAGAAGAATCTGGAGGAGGTACTGGGACAGCTTAGCTATTACCAGAACAAACAGGCGTCTGAATGGCCTCCTCTCCTGTCAATTTTGTTCTTATGTTCTTCTAAATCTTTTCCTAACTTGTCATTCGGACTCTTGAAATTATTCAAATTAGCAACATTTCTTCATTCATCTTTTTCCAAATGCACTCTTTCCATAACCGGAATTGGTTGAATGTCCCTTGGGAACTCCAGCAGCACAGAGTGTACATCTCTTGAGGAAGCGTTACGAAAACTGTCTACCCAAAGTGGTTGGCCACACCAAGATGGCACGGGATCATCACTTAAGTGTCCCCTGAGATGTCATTCCTGCAACTGCCAATCTCCGGCTTCTAATCCAACCTCTAAACCTGGACTAAACCCAACAGTTTAAGGGGAGGAAGAGAGAACGTCAATGTGACAGTGTCCGACCGGGCCAGTAGCCAAACCCAGATTCCTTTCGTTCAATTTATTTTTATTTAGAATCACGTCGGGTTAGCCAACAGAAAAATGAGTACAGCGGAGGACTGTGTGGGCAGCAACATGAAAAACCTTCTTGGATTTTGCAAAAAAAAATCTCTCAGACTATCAGAAACAAGATTCTCTGGTCTGGTGAAACCAAAATTGAATTGTTTAGCCTCAATAACAGGTCCGGCTTACCTGTCTGAACTTATCATGACTTACAAACCAAGAGCGCACATTAAGATCTGAAAATGCCGGTCTGCTTAGGATTCCAAGGATTAATAAAATAACAGTGGGAGGTCAACCCCTAAACTGTGGACTGCTCTGCCTGCTACAATAAGAGATGCCCCTTCAGTCTCAGCTTTCAAGACTAACAACTTCAGTTTAGCACACCCTGACTAGAGCTGCTGATTAACTGTACAGACTGCATGTCTGTTGTTAGTCATTAGCACTAAAACAGAAGTAATATTATCATTAGAATTTGTTACTCACCCTCAGCTATTCTGTTTCTCTTCTCGGTACTCAAATGTGCCACTTGGTGCCACTGCCCTCCTGCCAAGTTGTTTTGCCTGCCTAAAGTAAAGTCATCTGTGACGGAGGATCAAAGGAGTTGTCAGGGAGAGGGGTCCTCATCAGATTGGCTGGCCCAGTGCTGACTCAGCAGTGGAATGGCCAATAGGGAGAGGCAACTTGATGGCCGAGGTCTCCAAGACTCTGAACAAATCCAAATCGTATTATGGGATATCATCCATCCATCCATTTTCCAACCCGCTGAATCCGAACACAGGGTCACGGGGGTCTGCTGGAGCCAATCCCAGCCAACACAGGGCACAAGGCAGGAACCAATCCTGGGCAGGGTGCCAACCCACCGCAGGACACACACAAACACACCCACACACCAAGCACACACACTAGGGCCAATTTAGAATCGCCAATCCACCTAACCTGCATGTCTTTGGACTGTGGGAGGAAACCGGAGCGCCCGAAGGAAACCCACGCAGACACGGGGAGAACATGCAAACTCCACGCAGGGAGGACCCGGGAATCGAACCCAGGTCCCCAGATGTCCCAACTGCGAGGCAGCAGCGCTACCCACTGCGCCACCGTGCCGCCCCATTATGGGATATCATCTACTGTGAAATTCTGTTCTCTACTTGTAATATTTCTGTTGCACTATTATATTGTATTGAGGATTACTTGTGTTCTCTTCTGTGTATTGTGTTGTATTGACCTCCTTTTTTTTGACACCCACTGCACGCCCAACCTACCTGGAAAGGGGTCTCTCTTTGAACTGCCTTTCCCAAGGTTTATTCCATTTTTTTCCCTACAATGGGTTTTTTTGGGAGTTTTTCCTTGTCTTCTTAGAGAGTCAAGGCTGGGGGGCTATCAAAAGTCAGGGCCTCTTAAAGTCCTTTGCGGCACATCTTGTCTGATGTTGGGTTATACAAAAATAAATTGTATTGTAAAGTGTAATAATAAGCATCAGAGCTGCAGGAAACGAGGCTCCACTCATCACCTGTACAATATCATTCTAATGGTGAGGGCTTGCTGGTGGGAAAGCTATACTATGGGATTGTTTTCCAGTGGCAGGGACAGGAAGACTAGTCACAATCAAGGGAAACCTAAATAAACAAAAAGCACAAAGATATCCTTAATGAAAAGCTGCTCAGAGTGCTCTGGACCTCAGACTTAGGCTGCAGTTTCACCTTCCAATAGGGCGATGACCCAAAGCACAAAGCACAGAGAGCACAGGAGTAGCGTGGGGACAACACTGTGAATGTCCTTGAGCTGCCCAGACATTAAGTGGTGTCCCTTAGCTTCTAGAGCAGACTGAAGAGTCACTACTTCAGCTTAGCATACCCTGACTAGAGCTGCTGATTAGCTGTGCAGACTGCATCTCTGTTGTTAGTCATCAATGTGAATTTCCCGTTGGGATTAATAAAGTATCTATCTATCTATCTATCTATCTATCTATCTATCTATCTATCTATCTATCTATCTATCTATCTATCTATCTATCTATCTATCTATCTATCTATCTATCTATTATATAGTTCCTTTAATATCTATCTAGGGAAGGTTGTGATCCTGCAGACTATACTAAATTTAATATCTATCTATCTATCTATCTATCTATCTATCTATCTATCTATCTATCTATCTATCTATCTATCTATCTATCTATCTATCTATCTATCTATCTATCTATCTATCTATCTATCTATCTATTATATAGTTCCTTTAATATCTATCTAGGGAAGGTTGTGATCCTGCAGACTATACTAAATTTAATATCTATCTATCTATCTATCTATCTATCTATCTATCTATCTATCTATCTATCTATCTATCTATCTATCTATCTATCTATCTATCTATCTATCTATCTATCTATCTATCTATCTATTAGCACTAAAACATAAGTAATATGATATTTATAAACTGGTACTAACTCTCCTCTACTATGTGTGTCTTCTCGGTACTCAAACTACTACTATACTGCCAAGTTGTTTGCCTGCCTATGGAAAAGTCATCTCTGATGGAGGAGCACTGGAATTGTCAGATAGAAGGGTCCTTTCATCTGATTGACCGATCCAGCACTGACTCAGCTGTAGAATGGCCAATGAGGGGAGGTGGTGTGTTGGCCGAGGTCTCCAGGACTCTGACTGTGTCTGGCGTGTCTCTGACTCCCTTTCAACAAACTTGATGTGGACAGATGTTTTTAGAACATTAGAACATTAGGACAATCTGAACGAGAACAGGCCATTCAGCCCAACAAAGCTCGCCAGTCCTATCCACTTATTTCTTCCAAAAAAACATCAAGTCACTTGTGGGTTGAGTTGCCCATTGTTTTTATCACGTTTTTCGTCAGAGTGATTCGCCATTATGTGACCCAATTACTGCACTCAGAATGTGAATTTCCCCTTGGGATTAATAAAGTATCTATCTATCTATCTATCTATCTATCTATCTATCTATCTATCTATCTATCTATCTATCTATCTATCTATCTATCTATCTATCTATCTATCTATCTATCTATCTATCTATCTATCTATCTATCTATCTATCTATCTAAATGATTTTAGCAGAAGGCTGCAAGATAACAAAATGTGAAATAAGAGAAGGGTTCTGAAGACTTTGTGAAAGCGCTGTAAGCACATTGTACGACTTTGACTTGTGATGGTCTGGTGTCACATATTAGGCGGGCTCCTTAATTTCCAACAGCATACACTCTTAACTTCTCAGGTACCCAAAAATATTAAGGTGGACACCAAAAATGGATGAATAAAGTGTGGTAACAAACAGAAGGCAACAAAGCTTAAGAATGCCATCATAAAATATGACAAAAAAAAAGCCCCTAATCAGTATGTGAATATGCACTGCACTGAAATTATTATGCTTGAATTGCTAAATATGATACATTAACACGGCTGCCTACTTCACAGGAAAATACAAGTCAGCTGGCATGCCGTTCAGATTACTCACTTCCCGTTCTTCTGCTTCAATCTGGCTTCATGCGTGGATGATCTCAAATGTGGGAGAATTCCCTACAAAAAATTCCAAATGGCTTAACAAAGTTGTATGAGCTTGCATTTGACACATTGGACTGGGTGTAAAGAAATGCACTGGAGCCATGAATGCCACGGCCCAAGTCATGGTAGTCAGTGGTTTAAGCACAATAAGAGCAGCGCGGAGTTTGAGTCGGCATTAGTAGCGAGACAGTTTCATAGAGAATTTCTTAACTTACATGACAAAATAAAATAAGGCGACATTATCAAATTTAAAAACAATACAGGAGGCAAATCAAAAATTTGCTGGTAAAGCTTCATTTAAGAACATAAGAGGTGGAAAGCAGACAGGATTGGGCAGATTTGTGACGGGTGAAATTTAATGTCAGTAAATGTGAAGTATTACATGTAGGAAGTAAAAATGTGAAGTTTGAATACACAATGGGCGGTCGGAAAATCGAGAGTCCACCTTATGAGAAGGATTTAGGAGTCATAGAGGACTCTAAGATATCGACTTCCCGACAGTGTTCAGAAGCCATTAAGAAGGCTAGCAGAATGTCAGGTTATATAGCGCCTTGATGTGTGGAGTTACAAGTCACAGGAGGTTTTGCTCAAGCTTTATAACACACTGGTGAGGCCTCATCTGGAGTCCTGGGTGCAGTTTTGGTCTCCAACCTACAAAAAGGACACAGCAGCACTAGAGAAGGTCCAGAGAAGAGCGACTAGGCTGATTCAGGGCTTGGATGCAGAAAGGCTTGGGCAGATTTGTGGCAGTTGAAGTTTAAAGTCAGTAAATGTAAAGAATTACACATAGGAAGTAAAAATGTGAGGTTAGAATACACAATGGGCGGTAAGAAAATCAAAAGTAGACGTTATGAGAAGGATTTAGGAGTTGTAGTGGACTCTAAGCTATCAAC
The DNA here is from genome assembly GCF_900747795.2 of Erpetoichthys calabaricus. Taxonomy (NCBI): domain Eukaryota; kingdom Metazoa; phylum Chordata; class Cladistia; order Polypteriformes; family Polypteridae; genus Erpetoichthys; species Erpetoichthys calabaricus. The sequence continues at coordinate 8,523,988 of NC_041395.2, forward strand.
TGCCAGACAGTGTTCAGAAGCCATTAAGAAGGCTAACAGAATGTGAAGTTATATAGCGCCTTGATGTGTGAAGTACAAGTCACAGGAGGTTCTGCTCATTCTTTATAACACACTGGTGAGGCCTCATCTGGAGTCCTGGGTGCAGTTTTGGTCTCCAGGCTACAAAAAGGACATAGCAGCACAAGAGAAGGTCAAGAGAAGAGCGACTAGGCTGATTCAGGGCTACAGGGGATGAGGGAATATTAAAAGAGCTGAGCCATTTCAGTTTAAGATAAAGAAGACTCACAGGAGACCTGACTGAAGTGTTTAAAATTATAAAGGGAATTAGTCCAGTGGATCGAGACGGTGACTTTAAAATGAGTTCATCAAGAACACGGGGATAAAGCTGGAAACTTGTTTTTTGTAAACTTCAAACAAGCATTAGGACGCTTTCTACACACAGAGAACCACCAACACATGGAATAAGCAACCAAGTAGTGTGGTGGACAGGAGGACTTTAGGGACTTTCAAAACTCGACTTGATGTTATTTTAGAAGAATTAAGTTGATAAGACTTTGTTGGGCAGAATGGCCTGTTCTCGTCTAGAGTGTTCTAATATTCTAATGTTCTAACTTTCATGAAGTCCATGAATTACAATACAATCCAATACAATTTAATTTTGTACAGCCCAATATCACACATGAAGTGCCGCAATGGGCTTTAACAGGCCCTGTCTCTTGACAGCCCCCCAGCTTTGACTCTCTAAGAAGACAAGGAAAAAATGGAAGAAACCTCGAGAAAGGCAGTTCAAAGTGAGACCCCTTTCCAGGTAGGTTGGGCGTGCAGTGGGTGTCAAAATTCCGTGTCAGCACAACTCTTTCCACTTTCCAGAATAACAGTTTTAATTCCTATTTAGCCTCATTGCATATTTTGGGAACTGTTGTATCTGACAGAAGGCATTGTTATGGAATGAAGTACCTCGGCTCGACAGCATGAATGTTGTTGTGGAATCCCACATTCTCAACTACAGCATATAGACGAAGTTCCTTGCCAATAAAATACGCAATGGACGTCATTTTCTATTTTGCCTTATCACAACTGCTGGGGATCAGCTCTCTCTGGATCGGTTCGCAGCCGAGTGTGAAGCGGCTGGGATGGATATCAGCACCTCCAAATCCGAGACTATGGTCCTCAGCCGGAAAAGGGTGGAGTGCCCTCTCAGTGTTGGTAGCGAGATCCTGCCCCAAGTGGAAGAGTTCAAATATCTCAGGGTCTTGTTCACGAGTGAGGGAAGAATGGAACGTGAGATCGACAGGCGGATCGGTGCGGCGTCCACAGTGATGTGGGCTCTGCATCGGTCTGTCGTGGCGAAAAAGGAGCTGAGCCATAAGGCAAAGCTCTCAATTTACCAGTCAATCTACGTTCCTACCCTCACCTACGGTCATGAGCTATGGGTAGTGACCAAAAGAACGAGATCGCGAATACAAGCGGCTGAAATGAGTTTCCTCCGCAGGGTGTCTGGGCTTTCCCTTAAAGATAAGGTGAGAAGCTCAGTCATCTGAGAGGGGCTCAGAGTAGAGCCGCTGCTCCTCCGCATTGAGAGGAGTCAGATGAGGTGGCTCGGGCATCTGATCAGGATGCCTCCTGGACGCCTCCCTGGTGAGGTGTTCCTGGGCACGTCCAACCGGGAGGAGGCCCCGGGGAAGACCCAGGACACGCTGGAGGGACTATGTCTCCCGGCTGGCCTGGGAACGCTTTGGGATTGTCCCAGAAGAGCTAGAAGAAGTGGCCGGGGAGAGGGAAGTCTGGGCATCTCTGCTCAAGCTGCTGCCCCTGCGACCCGACCTCAGATAAGTGGAAGAGGATGGATGGATGGATGGATGGATGGATGGATGGATGGATGGATGGATGGATGGATGGATGGATGGATGGATGGATGGATGGATGGATGGATGGATGGACAACTGCTGGGGATTTTACTTAAAATTGTGTCCGCAGTTTGCTGCTTACTTGGCATTGCTGCAGGCTTGGCGCCATCAGAGTTTACATCAAGGTGATGTCGAGCGATATACCGGCGAATATGAGTGGCATTCCCACAATACTTGACTTTACCGTGGCAAATTTTGATAAACATCTCAAGTTCTCTTTTTACTTTGTGAAAATCCAAAGTGATGTCCAGGCTTCAGATTTAAGTTACGCTGGCGCCGCATTACCTCCGACGACAACCTCGATCCGTCCTTTTCTCGTTTTTGCACCGTTTTTCAGGGCGTGCATTCCATCAGCAAAATGTGTCCGTGTGCAGTAACCACGTATGGACGTCATTAGTACACGGTGCCTTCTGATTACGATCACTACATCACTAAACTGTTACCATGGCAACAGCACATGCCTAGCTGCACGCAACACTTAATTAACTGTTTATTAATAATTTCTCACACAATATCATTTATGCCAGAATGTTAGTATATTGTTTTTTTTGCCATTTAAAAATTGATTTTGTAATCAGCCAGATGATCCGGCAATCGCCATACTTCAGAATTGCAATTCTTTTTCCCCGCCTCTAATATAAACGCCAAATGGAGATCCAGATTTGGAGTATCCCAGGTAAATATTAAGGTTTAATCAGTCTATTATTCCTACAGTATATTGTATTGTTTTATAGACATAATCAAGACTATAAGGAAACTAAAAGCAAAAAGCAGCATACAATGAATCTGCGAATAAGGGGCGCATGCTGACATCAGAGAAAAGCAAATGAAGCAGTCAACATGGTGGCAAGGAGGTTAAAGAGGTGGAAACCACAGGGTCACCGGTTCAGGGACAACTACTCAGTATATGACAGTGAGCAAGTTAATAAGCCACACTGACCTGCAACCTGTGCCCTGGAAAGGAGCTGCCCATCTTATTCAAAGCTGCAAATTGGGGGCCGCTTCTCTTTTATGGAGTACCGTCCTTGTGAGTCGTGCTTCACCAGTCAAGTCAATACAGTGCAGGCCGCAAAAATCAAGCACTGCTTGCTCCATAAGAGACTGCCAAGATATCACATTTTTTTAAATGAAAAAAGATCTTAAAACCAGGACGGATTACAGCACGAGGTGTCACGCCAATCAGAATCAGGATGTGGAGCCCCTCTGGGCTCTTCACCCACTCCTGAAACATGAGGAGGACTTCTGGTTTTGGCTGACAAACCTCAGTTTCAAAAATGAAGAAAGCACATGTGTGCTCCTAGGAAAAGAAGGCAGCAGACAGGCAGCTCTGGCCGGAAACCTTTTAAATATTCTGAGTGGTGGGTTGGCACCCTGCCCTGGATTGGTTCCTGCCTTGTGCCCTGTGTTGGCTGGGATTGGCTCCAGCAGACCCCCGTGACCCTGTGTTCGGATTCAGCGGGTTGGAAAATGGATGGATGGATGGAGAGTCCTCATGCAGAAAAAGAAAAGGAGGAACTCGAGCTGCCCAGCAATAGGGCAGCAATCCGCACCGCTGGCACACTTCAAACCAGGCAGTAGTGCGTGTGTGTGTGTGTTGTTTGAAGGTTCAGCACCTTTTCTGATGGATTATGAGAGCCACGTAATTCTAAATCGAACTGCATGATGGCAGACCCACCTGTGCCACAAAGCAGCTCAATGTGGCGGCACCCAACGCACCTCCTTTAAGATCAGTGTTGAGGAATAACGCCTGCTGCAGCAAACAAACTGGCATCGGCCCAGTGCAGGACCACTGTGGGCAAACATGGTGTTTTATTATTTTGTAATCAAATATTTATTTACTTTCTAGTGACTGAAATAAACAGTCAAAAGTTTCAAATATCACATGTGATAACAATGTAGTAAAAAAGAAAAAGCAAAAGAAAAATCCCATCCAGTACGTAATAAAACCACAAAGTGCCTTGAGCATGGAAAAGGTGCTATACAAATAAAATGCATTATTATTATTATTATTATTATTATTATTATTATTATTATTATTATTACCCCAACATGAAAATTACATCATAAAAAAGCAAATTTAACAAAATCATAACCACCAACCATCCCAGGGGCTCTGGAGTTTCAGCTATAGATATGTAACATCGCGAGAGACACTTGACAGAATACGTCAGAAAAGAAAAATCGGGAGTACTCTCCCCTCGACTTTGTCGTATACAGTAGAACCTCTGGTCACGAACGTTTACGAATACGTACAAATCGGGTTACGATCAAAAAAGTTTGCCAAAATTTTGCATCTGTTCATGACCACACGCTCTGGTGGCGAACAAAAACACTGGCGGCCAGTTTCCCTACGTGCCTTCGTACGCGCCGATGATTTCCCATTCTTCCGTACCAAACAAAGCAGCTGATGTTGCAAAAGGAGTTACAATGTTAACCAAGCAGAGGCATCAAGTGCTGGAAGAGGTGGAAAAAACTGTTGTTAGTGTGGTAGAACGAGAAGCAACTTACAGGGGATAGCGTAAGCGAGGCGATCATACGCGAGAAAGCCGGGAAGATTCATGGCGATTTGCAGAAAAAAAATCCTTCTTCAAGTGGCGAAGGTGAGGAATTTAAAGCCAGTAGAGGACGGTGTGAAAAGTTTCGCAAGAGAAGTGGCATTTAATTTTTTTTCCCTGTGCTTAAAACTCATAAAAAAATGTTTACAGCGAGCTGTTCATAAGTGTCTAGCGCCAACTCTTACAATATTAGTTTTCGCTATTGTTCAAGGTTTTTACATTTAGTTTACTATTACACTGTGCATTCTATGGAATAATTAACTATTTTTGTGCTTAAAAAATATATATATTTACATACAGTTCGTACGGTCCAGAACAGATTAATTGTAATCACATACAATCTTATGGGGAAACTACGTTTGGGTCGCAACCAAATCGGGTCGCATCCAGAGTCCATCCAACCATCCATTAACCAACCCGCTATATCCTAACTACAGGGTCACGGGGGTCTGCTGGAGCCAATGCGTCCAAAATTTTGGAACGAATCACAGTCGTGACCAGAGGTACCACTGTACTTAGATATGGGGATGGATATTTGAGGAGTAAATCGCAAGACAAGGATTCTATTTTAATATTATGTACATTAAAGAACCATCAACAACAAATCAAATCAAAGGAATAATATATTGAACAATTATTATAAAAGGAAAGTTGAATAAATTGGACTCCGCAGCTGCATGAATAAAAAATTTACCATAATATTTTTATTTTGGCGAACAATTCAGGTAAATTAGCACTTTCAGTAAGAGGAAGTGGGTCCAAAGTTGCAAGAGTGTTGTGTTAGATAGATAGATAGATAGATAGATAGATAGATAGATAGATAGATAGATAGATAGATAGATAGATAGATAGATAGATAGATAGATAGATAGATAGATAGATAGATAGATAGATAGATAGATAGATAGGAAAGACACTATATAATAGATAGATAGATAGATAGATAGATAGATAGATAGATAGATAGATAGATAGATAGATAGATAGATAGATAGATAGATAGATAGATAGATAGATAGGAAAGGCACTATATAATAGATAGATAGATAGATAGATAGATAGATAGATAGATAGATAGATAGATAGATAGATAGATAGATAGATAGATAGATAGGAAAGGCACTATATAATAGATAGATAGATAGATAGATAGATAGATAGATAGATAGATAGATAGATAGATAGATAGATAGATAGATAGATAGATAGATAGATAGATAGATAGGAAAGGCACTATATAATAGATAGATAGATAGATAGATAGATAGATAGATAGATAGATAGATAGATAGATAGATAGATAGGAAAGGCACTATATAATAGATAGATAGATAGATAGATAGATAGATAGATAGATAGATAGATAGATAGATAGATAGATAGATAGATAGATAGATAGATAGGAAAGGTCTAAAACATTGAGATTCAGCAAAATCTCGAAAATCAAATTTTTGGACGATTACAATACTTTCCCTATACTTCGTATACGAGAAAGTTGGGGAGGTCTAAAAGCATACTCAGGTTATCGTGTTTAGACACACACATACACAGACACACAGACAGAATTCCAAAAATGGTATTTTCGGACTCAGGGAGGTCTAAAACGTCGAGATTCATCAAAATCTAGACATTGAATCTTTGCACGATTACAATACTTTCCCCATAATTCGCATACAAGAAAGTAAAAAAGAAGCCATATGTAGGCTTTTAGTGCATCAGCAGCCGACCTCCGCAGATTGATAGATTTAGATGAAGCTTTATTAATTCTATCAATGGACTTTTCGAAATGGATTACATTTTAAAAATGAAACAACCCAGTGTTGAGCAGTCATTAATGCTGTGGATTGCTATCCAGATGCAATAATGATTTTAGCGGTTATGGTACCACAGTTTAATATACCAGAAAGCAAATGGGCAACTGGAGACCAGAAGGCAAAGACCCCTGGACACTCCCAGAAAATGTGAAGGAAAGCAGCAGGGAGATCAAGAGAGCAGGAATGACACAATGGACCCGATACCAAGCCCTTTGTACGTCACTTCCCAGGAGTACGGAACGTTCTGTGAATTATCTGAAGTTGTGAAAACTAACAGTTTTTGGAAGACAAGCAGACATTCTTAAACATGGTATTCCAGCATATGCTGAGCAAACATACTGACCCTATGAGGGCAGCCAACAATGGCCCAATTGGGATTTGCACATCGTCAAAGCAAGCCCTCCAACGTCATTGGAGACCCCATCTACCCAGCACATCATTACCTTAAACTCCTCCCTTCTGGGAAACAATACAGGAATATTCATGAAGACACAACAAGACTGAAAAACAGCTTCTATCTCTGAGATGTTACACTACTGAATACTTTATCACATTAATTTATTATATATGTTGTTTAAGGAAAACTCAGGGAATGCCATTGTAATCTCATTGAATGCTGTCCTTAGTGAAACAAAGAAAGTTGGTTCTTCTGATCTTATCTTATCTTACATTGTCTGGTCTAGTTTTACCTTACCCTACCTTATCTTATCTTTCCTTTCCCCACCCTGGTCTTATCCCATCTTGACTTGCCTTACCCTATCTCGACCTCTCTGATCCTACCTTGTCTTAATACTTCATATTCTGTTCCCCTTCTCCTTATCTTATCTCATCTCATCTCATCTTATATCATCTTATCTCATCTTATATGCTCTTGTCTTGTTGTCTCTTCTTGCGTTATCTTATCTTGTCTTATATTTTCTTACATTGTCTTGTCTTGTTTTACCTTACCCTACCTTATCTTATCTTTCCTTTCCCTACCCTGGTCCATCCTATTTTATCCCATCTTGACTTGCCCTGCTCCATCCCATCTTCTCTTATTTTATCTTAACTTATCTTACCCTATCTCAACCTCTCTGATCCTACCTTGTCTTAATACTTCATATTCTGTTCCCCCTTCCTCTTATCTCATCTCATCTCATCTCATCTCATCTCATCTCATCTTATCTTATCTTGTCCTATCTTATCGTATCTTATCTTATCTTATATGCTCTTGTCTTGTTGTCTTTTCTTGCATTATCTAATCTTGTCTTATATTTTTTCTTACATTGTCTGGTCTAGTTTTACCTTACCCTACCTTATCTTATCTTTCCTTCCCCCACCCTGGTCCATTCTATCTTATCCCATCTTGACTTGCCTTACCCTATCTCGACCTCTCTGATCCTATCTTGTCTTAATACTTCATATCCTATCCCCCTTCTTATCTTATCTTATCTTATCTTATCTTACCTTATCTCACCTTATCTTACCTTATCTTATCTTAGCTTTCCTTTCCTTTCCTTGCCTTATCTTATCTTATCTTGTCTTGTGCATTCTTGCCTTGTCATCTTTTCTTGCATTATTTTATCTTGTCTTACCTTACCTTACCCTACCTTATCTTATCTTACCTTTCCTTTCCCCACCCTGGTCCATCCTATCTTATCCCATCTTGACTTGCCCTGCTCCATCCCATCTTGTCTTTTATTTTATCTTATCTCGACCACTCTGATCCTACCTTGTGTTAACATGCCATATCCTGTCCCACCTAATCTTATCTTATCTTATCTTTTCTTATTGTCTTGTCTTGTCTTTCCTTTCCATGTCTTGCCCCATCTTTTCTTGTCTTATCTTGTCTTATCTCATCTTACCTTGTCCTGTCTTACCTTATCTTATCGTATCCTATCTTGCCTTTAATTGCTTTATCTTACCTTGTGTTGCCCTGTATTGTCCTTTCCTGTCCTTTCTTAACCTATCCTACCCTATCCTAATATGTCTTTTCCTTTCCTTTCCTTGTCTTGTCCTGTCTGTTTCTTGGGTGTGCACACCGCACACATCAAGGCGCTATATGACCTACCACTCTGTGAGCCTTCTTAATGTCTTCTGAACTCTGTCTGCCAGTTGACACTGATGGGTCCACTATGACTCCTACATTCCTCCCATAAGGGGTACTTTTAAGTTTCAGACTTCCCATTCTGAAAGCAGATGTTGGTGTTTTAAAATGTTTGTCATCAATGACAAGCAGTTAGCAGATCTGCCAGCGTGGACAAAGGAAATCCCACCGAAGACATTCACGGATGTTGTTGAGACTTTTCTTGGCAACTACAGAGCAACAAACTACGTTCAGCTGGTTGACAACGAGCTCCATGCCTACAAACCCAAAAAGTGCAGCGCGTCTCTAAAGATTCCTTTCCTGCATTCACATCTTGGCTTCTCTCCTGCTAACCCCGGTCCAGCCAGTGATGAATATGGTGAAAGGTTTTAGCAGGACATTGCAGTGATAAGAAAGTGGTAACAGCGCAAGTGTCACGTGTCATGTCATTTTCTAACCCACTTAATCCAGTGAAGTGTCACTTCGGGTGGCTGAAGCCTATTCCACTTAGTATACGGCACAAGAAAAGAACAAAACCCTTGACAGGGCGCCAGACCATCACAGATCAGGAAAAGTGGAATCCATCAATGTTGGTCGACTACTGTTAGACACCAAAACGAGAAGCGTCAGAGACAGAGTAGAAGTGGTAATCAGCAGAACACCATCCATCCATCTATCCTTCTACTTGAACTAATGCAATGTGCCAGCATCACTAAGCAAATAAACAGCCCAAGTTCAATACAAATGAATTTCATGTTTCTCCAAATTCATATGAAGTGACACAAGCAATCTGAAATCATATTTATCCTCAGCTTGAAGATATCTTTCCAGGAAGTAAAGCTTAAAAAAAATATTGTTTTTCCAGTGTAAGCAGAAGTGTGCGCCCATACCGGCTGCAGGCTTACCGATACGATGTCTCATAAACAGGAAAGGTTAACATTCAACCATGGAGTCGTCTCCAGAAAGGTTCAGAGGTGGCACATTAGGTGGATAGAAAACAAAAATGCTGGCAGCTAAAACTTCACTGATAACTCAGTCGACCTGGCATGGGATACGCTGCAGAAATGCAACAAAACCGTAAAGCGCTTCAGCTTGGATTTCATTCTGGAGCTGTGCTTAGCAAAAACTACACGTCTGGTACCAACTGACTGTGTGATGAAATCACTAAAACTGCAACAACAGCAACGTATCCTTATAGTGGCTATAATGGCAGAGTTCACCGTGGAAAGAATATATGGAAATGTACAAAAGTGACCCTAAACCTGCCAATGTTCTCACTCAAGGAATACGTAATCATTAGTGCACAAGGAATACAATACAGCTGGTTACTGTGCAATGACGCTCTAGAGAATGGCGAGCGGTGACACGCTGGGTGACCAAGTCACCTAACCAGCCATTCTACACTGTGATTACATACTGCCATGGTGTCACTCTACATAATATCAGCTTTACTAGCATGAAGTAAAATGTCCACCAAGTCATAGATAGATAGATAGATAGATAGATAGATAGATAGATAGATAGATAGATAGATAGATAGATAGATAGATAGATAGATAGATAGATAGATAGATAGATAGATAGATAGATAGATAGATAGATAGATAGATAGATAGATAGATAGATAGATAGATAGATAGATGTAAAAGGCATTACTTAATAGATACACAGATACTAAGGATTGAATCTGGGGTCTTAGAGAAGCACTAGAGGGTGCTGTTGGGGGATCTGGATGTGCTGCAGACAAGCTGGGGGTGACACCCAAAGCAGTTCCCAGGTCAGCGTAAAAAGGAAGCCCAATGGCCTTATTTGACTGAATCATATTCAAGAGGCAGCGGGCAACACTCTACAGGAGGTGGAAGGAGAGAAATTAGATTTGTGTATTGTGGTGGTGGCTGATTGTATAAGGAAGGTGCTGGGGGCGAACAAAAACCTTTACATTGAACCTGGAATCGTGTTGGGCATTACTGTCTATGGTTTGGGGCTCAGTGGCACCCCTTATGGTTACACTATTAGTTACAACAGACAGATAAGTACAGGTACAATAATTAATGATAGATAAGACACTGTTTAATAGACAGACAGCTAGATGGGAAAGGCACTATATAATAGATAGATAGATAGATAGATAGATAGATAGATAGATAGATAGATAGATAGATAGATAGATAGATAGATAGATAGATAGATAGATAGATAGATAGAGTGAAAGGCACTATATAACAGATAGATACAGTGGTGTGAAAAACTATTTGCCCCCTTCCTGATTTCTTATTCTTTTGAATGTTTGTCACACAAAATGTTTCTGATCATCAAACACATTTAACCATTAGTCAAATATAACACAAGTAAACACAAAATGCAGTTTTTAAATGATGGTGTTTATTATTTAGGGAGAAAAAAAATCCAAACCTACATGGCCCTGTGTGAAAAAGTAATTGCCCCCTTGTTAAAAAATAACCTAACTGTGGTGTATCACACCTGAGTTCAATTTCCGTAGCCACCCCCAGGCCTGATTACTGCCACACCTGTTTCAATCAAGAAATCACTTAAATAGGAGCTGCCTGACACAGAGAAGTAGACCAAAAGCACCTCAAAAGCTAGACATCATGCCAAGATCCAAAGAAATTCAGGAACAAATGAGAACAGAAGTAATTGAGATCTAGCAGTCTGGTAAAGGTTATAAAGCCATTTCTAAAGCTTTGGGACTCCAGCGAACCACAGTGAGAGCCATTATCCACAAATGGCAGAAACATGGAACAGTGGTGAACCTTCCCAGGAGTGGCCGGCCGACCAAAATTACCCCAAGAGCGCAGAGACGACTCATCCGAGAGGTCACAAAAGACCCCAGGACAACGTCTAAAGAACTGCAGGCCTCACTTGCCTCAATTAAGGTCAGTGTTCACGACTCCACCATAAGAAAGAGACTGGGCAAAAACGGCCTGCATGGCAGATTTCCAAGACGCAAACCACTGTTAAGCAAAAAGAACATTAGGGCTCGTCTCAATTTTGCTAAGAAACATCTCAATGATTGCCAAGACTTTTGGGAAAATACCTTGTGGACTGATGAGTCAAAAGTTGAACTTTTTGGAAGGCAAATGTCCCGTTACATCTGGCGTAAAAGGAACACAGCATTTCAGAAAAAGAACATCATACCAACAGTAAAATATGGTGGTGGTAGTGTGATGGTCTGGGGTTGTTTTGCTGCTTCAGGACCTGGAAGGCTTGCTGTGATAGATGGAACAATGAATTCTACTGTCTACCAAAAAATCCTGAAGGAGAATGTCCGGCCATCTGTTCGTCAACTCAAGCTGAAGCGATCTTGGGTGCTGCAACAGGACAATGACCCAAAACACACCAGCAAATCCACCTCTGAATGGCTGAAGAAAAACAAAATGAAGACTTTGGAGTGGCCTAGTCAAAGTCCTGACCTGAATCCAACTGAGATGCTATGGCATGACCTTAAAAAGGCGGTTCATGCTAGAAAACCCTCAAATAAAGCTGAATTACAACAATTTTGCAAAGATGAGTGGGCCAAAATTCCTCCAGAGCGCTGTAAAAGACTCATTGCAAGTTATCGCAAACGCTTGATTGCAGTTATTGCTGCTAAGGGTGGCCCAACCAGTTATTAGGTTCAGGGGGCAATTACTTTTTTCACACAGGGCCATGTAGGTTTGGATTTTTTTTTCTCCCTAAATAATAAAAACCACCATTTACAAACTGCATTTTGTGTTTACTTGTGTTATATTTGACTAATGGTTAAATGTGTTTGATGATCAGAAACATTTTGTGTGACAAACATGCAAAAGAATAAGAAATCAGGAAGGGGGCAAATAGTTTTTCACACCACTGTAGATAGATAGATAGATAGATAGATAGATAGATAGATAGATAGATAGATAGATAGATAGATAGATAGATAGATAGATAGATAGGAAAGGCACTATATAACAGATAGATAGATAGATAGATAGATAGATAGATAGATAGATAGATAGATAGATAGATAGATAGATAGATAGATAGATAGATAGATAGATAGATAGATAGAGTGAAAGGCACTATATGACAGATAGATAGATAGATAGATAGATAGATAGATAGATAGATAGATAGATAGATAGATAGATAGATAGATAGATAGATAGATAGATAGATAGATAGATAGAAAGGCACTATATAACAGATAGATAGATAGATAGATAGATAGATAGATAGATAGATAGATAGATAGATAGATAGATAGATAGATAGATAGATAGATAGATAGATAGATAGATAGATAGATAGATAGATAGATAGATAGATAGATAGAAATGAAAGGCACTATATGATAGATAGATAGATAGATAGATAGATAGATAGATAGATAGATAGATAGATAGATAGATAGATAGATAGATAGATAGATAGATAGATAGATAGATAGATAGATAGATATTAAAAGCACTATATGTATGATAGATAGATAAACTGATAAATTTTGATAGATCCTAAATTGTTCCTAGTGTGTGCTTGGTGTGTGTGTGTGTGTGCCCTGTGGTGGGCTAGTGCCCTGCCCGGGGTTTGTCTCCTGCCTAGCACCCTGTGTTGGCTGGGATTGTCTCCAGCAGACCCCCGTGACCCTGTAGTTAGGATATAGCGGGTTGGATAATGGATGGATAGATAGATAGATAGATAGATAGATAGATAGATAGATAGATAGATAGATAGATAGATAGATAGATAGATAGATAGATAGATAGATAGATAGATAGATAGATAGATAGATAGATAGATAGATAGATTCTGACAGTCTTGCCAGTCCCAGGGTGGCACTATACAGGCATACCGCCATTAGTATAAAGGACCCCCAGTCGAGTTTCTTGCCACACTTTTTGTGAATGATTTCCTGTCTGAACGTCCTGTTTTCTTTTAATTCTCCCCTTTCACATAATCTCCAGGGGGATCATGGTTTTGTCCCATCACTGAGACTGACCTTTTAATGAGCTTTTTGGTTGGGTGGTCCTCTCTTGAAGTGATGTTAGCAGCCCAGCACACCACACTGGCCATCACAGAGTTGTAGAAGATGTGAAGGATGTCACTGCCCACCTTAAAGGAGCTCAGTCCTGAGATGAGAGAGTCTGCTCTGCCCTTTCTTCTATTGCTCCTCTGTGTTCCCAGTTCAGTCCAAGCTGTCATTGATGTGGACCCCCAAGTACTTGTAGGAGTGGACCACCTCCACATTCACTCCCTGAACAGAGACCAGGCATTGGTGCATATCGATAAGCAGTTCTTTGGTTTTGCTGATGTTAAGTTACAGTTAGTTCTCCCCCGACTCCTCTCCTTTGTCTTGCCCCCCTTATCAGTACCCCCATAAGTGTAGAATCATCTGAGAATGTCTTCAAGTGACCTGACCTGCTGTTACATTTCTAGTCTGAGGTGTACAGAGTGAAGAGAGATGGAGACAGGCCTGTTCCTTGTGGTGCTCCAGTGTTACTCACATCTGTAACCCTAATCCTAATCCAATAATCCTAATCTGGTGTCCTCTCGGACATCATGTTTCCTGCATTAAATATTTAATGACCATCTTGAGCATGATCTGGTGCATTTCTATTGAAGCTAATCAGATTATTATTTATAATCTGCACTGTGCTTGCCGTACCTTATTAGTAGCATGTAATGGTTATCATGAGAACAATGTCACTCTTGTTATTGTGGTAGACGTCCTGGCATGAAGTGCGTCTGACATTTATAATTTAAAATAAATTGCCTGAATGGGTTTGACATTACTGAAACTGCTGATAATGATCTGCTGAGCCATTCACTTAAAAGCGAGGAGGACGTGAGTGGAAGGACGAGGAGCTGACTTGCAAAAGGGCGGGCGCAGGCAGACAAGCGGTTCCACTTTTCGGTCAAGGGGCCTACGCTGGGAGTATTTCGGCAATGGGATGAGAAATTCTCATGATGGTGAGTCTCCAGATTCTGACTCCAAAGAATTTATTTAATTATTTTAATTAGCCATACAAGTGTGGTTCCTGGCAAGATGTACGCAGCTCAAGACGTACTTCATGCTTTATCCTCCTCCCATGTTATCTCTAGGCTTTATGACTCAGTCTCGTCTTGCTTATTACCCACTGACACTCATACTCCTTAAATAACAAATACCATGCCCACCACATTAGTCGCACACAGCGGACTTCTGTAAATGTCACCACAATCTCACCAACGGTCTTACAGCCAAAGGCAAAAGAATCACCCCCCGAATCACGCTTGGCCAAGTGCATGTCCTTAGGCACAAAGCACTCAGTTGGCGGCCATTAGGGTAAGGACTCGCCCTTCTTACCAGCCCGCCTGAAGCAGCACGGCTCATCTCCAAAGGACTTGCTGCCATTTCAGATCGGCATGATATGGAAATGCGACTTTGATCTCCACCGCCAATGAAAATGAATGAAAGCGTCTGATCATGAGATTAGCACAACACACTCCACGGACTGAAGGGCCTCTCTTTGTTTTGTTTCTACGTCTCAAAGTTGGCAGGCATCTCACCAACCGGGTGACAAGTAGCTTGTGCAAAGTTTCTAAATGTTCTCTAAGCTTTGCTTTAAATAGATGGCACCTTTGTATCAACTAAAATGCGGTGATGTTTAACAATGGCAATACTTTTCATCAACGCGACAGAATTATACAGCATAAGAGAAGGACAAGACAACGATAAGGAGTTGGGGCGCCACCCTGGTCACAAACCCAAATTAGAAAAAAGCACACAATAATTGTGGTGACGTCTTTCAAGACCGGAAGTCCGAGTGAACTGACAAAGAAGGCGGAGCTTTCGGATTTGAGTCATCCGGCAGGAAGAGGCGGATCCTGGTGGACAGACACCGGAAGTGACGTCAGCGGCGTTACAGTCGTCAATCATCCTTTCTACAGAGGGAGGAAGAGAAGAGGAGTTCGGACACAGCGCCAACCCCTGGAGCGGAGGTAGAATTGCAGTCACTAGAGCCCGTCAGCTCTCCGCTATGCACAGCAGGGAAAGTAAAGAGTTGCATTGTAAACAGTTCAATTTTACAAATATAATCTGTTAAATAAATGCATGTTATTACAAGTGAAGTGCTTACTTAAATTAAATTAATGAAGAAGGAAGAAAAGAGCGATGAACAGTGAGAGCTGACGCTGAGGGTGCAAGACCACACGTTTTAACTGTGTGGTGATTTATTATTATTATATTATTATTGTTACACATCTGGCTGACACCTTTAGCCCAAGGAAACATACAAGATCAGGATACGCTACAACCGATTACCGACATTTTTTTACATTTGCTCAGAGGCAGGGAATGAAGAAGCAACTCTGCAGTTTAAGGTCCAAACGACTCACCAGGCCACAAGGTGTAGCCCGGAATCCATTGCAAGGGGACGGTGAGAAAGTACGTGAATCATAATAAGCGTGATTAGTGAGCTGTCATTAAGCTTATTTTCAGGGGGTGTTCAAACCTCAAGAAAAAGACGGAGAACGAGACATTGGCGCTTGTGAAGTCGGGGGGAGCCACTTCAACCACCACTGATGTGCAGCATCCACCTGGATGACGCCACGGCAGCCATTTTACTCCAGTATGCTCACCGCCTATGATCTGTCAGCTGGTGAAGAAGAGAGAGAGAGAGAGAGACGATGCTATGGACTGGCCTCTAGCATATAAGCTGATAAATATTTGGCAAAGAAAGCGACTCTGTCACCAAAGTGAAACCACTAAGAAAAGAGAGAAACTCACTTAGCCGCTGATAGACAAAGGAGGCGAGCACATCGGTAAAACAAAACCACCGAGGAAAGAGAAACTCGCTTAGCTGCTAATACACAAGTGAGGCGAACACATCGGTAAAACGAAACCTCTGAGGAGAGAGAAACTCGCTTAGCCACTGATAGACAAAGGAAACAGGACAAACTTTAAAAATCAATAAGCAAACAGGTATCGGTGCTAAGCGGAAGGATAGGTGCGCTCCAACACATGGCGAGAGGTACAGCAACTTGAACGAAGGCTAACACGTGAGTGAGTGAGGTTGGCCCCTCCCGGCTCCCTACTCCGGAGGTCCTGCCTCCCACTCCCCTCGGCCTGCAGCCTCTCTCTCGGATTCGCAGGAATAAATCGGTACCACAAGTGAACTCTGATACTTAGCACGATGAGAAAAGTCGTAAAATCAACCGGAATGATCAAGTAAATTATATAAAAAAACCCGATCTAAATCCATTAAGTAGTTCTCTCATGAAAAGCGGATAAAAATACAGACATTGAATTTTATGTACAGTATATAGAAATTTTGAAATTTATTTCTGCTAATTATTATCAGTAGTGTATTATGGGGCTTGTTTTTTCATTTGTATTATGCTTTTGAAAATTGAACTTGAACTTTACTGCCAGGCAACACAGTTTCTAGAAATTTCTCTTGGTGTCCCATCGATACACATAACATGGACCATAGATTTAGACAATATGGTGTACATGACACCATCACGACATTATATACAGTAAACACAAGCATATAAAACAGTACAGTTAAGTAGAACTGCACTCCACCCTAAGGCTTGAGGGTAGGTGCGGGCACACTTTCTCTGTCTTAACAGAACAACTTAAAATATACTGGGCGGCTACCCCAAATCTTTTTTGGCTCCTTTTTTCTTTTGTTGGTGTGACACTATTATATAGTGCCTTTCACATATCTATCTATCTATCTATCTATCTATCTATCTATCTATCTATCTATCTATCTATCTATCTATCTATCTATCTATCTATCTAGTGCCTTTCATATTATTATTATTATTATTATTACAACAAATGTTTGAGATGCACCATCCTTTGGAATGACAAATCCAGTGCATATGTCTTTGTTATATGTCATTTGGTATGAGATTTGTAAAAGCAATGCTAGTGTTTTTGATGTGATTGCTCTTGGATTGACTAATGGAATGCATTTTGTTACGACAAATGTTTGCGATGCAATACCCTTTGGAATGACAAGTCCAATGCATATTTCTGTGTTATAATGCCATTTGTTATGGGATTCATAAAAACAGAATTACTGTTTGGATGCGTCATTTGTTGGAATGACAAAAGCAATTCATGTGTGTGTCTCTGTTATATGCCATTTGGTATGGGATTCATAAAAATGGTGTTACTGCTTGTGATGCACCATCTACTGAAAGTACAAATACAATACATTTGATTACTACAAATGGTTGTGATGTGCCATCTGTTGGAATGACAAATGCAGTCCATGTCTCTTTAATGTGCCATTTGGCAAGGAATTCTTAAAAACATAATGTTTGTGATGTGCCATCTGTTTGAATAACAAATGCAATGCTTTTCATCACTATAAATGTTTATGACATGCCATCTGTTGGAATGACAAATGCAATGCATGTGTCTCCATTACGTGACATTTGGTATGAGATTTGTAAAAGCAGTGCTAAAAGTTTCTGATGCCCCATCTGTTGGAATAACAAATGCAATGCATGTGTCTCTGTTACCTGCCATTTAGTATGAGATTTGTAAAAGCAGTGTTGAATGTTTGTGATGCGCCATCTGTTGGAATAAAAAATGCAATGCATGTGTCTCTGTTTCCTGCCATTTGGTATGAGATTTGTAAAAGTAGTGTTGAATGTTTGTGGTGCGCCATCTGTTGGAAAAATAAATGCAATGCATGTGTCTCTGTTACCTGCCATTTGGTATGAGATTTGTAAAAGCAGTGTTGAATGTTTGTGATGTGCCATCTGTTTGAATAACAAATGCAATGCTTTTCATCACTATAAATGTTTATGACATGCCATCTGTTGGAATGACAAATGCAATGCATGTGTCTCCATTACGTGACATTTGGTATGAGATTTGTAAAAGCAGTGCTAAAAGTTTCTGATGCCCCATCTGTTGGAATAACAAATGCAATGCATGTGTCTCTGTTACCTGCCATTTAGTATGAGATTTGTAAAAGCAGTGTTGAATGTTTGTGATGCGCCATCTGTTGGAATAAAAAATGCAATGCATGTGTCTCTGTTTCCTGCCATTTGGTATGAGATTTGTAAAAGTAGTGTTGAATGTTTGTGGTGCGCCATCTGTTGGAAAAATAAATGCAATGCATGTGTCTCTGTTACCTGCCATTTGGTATGAGATTTGTAAAAGCAGTGTTGAATGTTTGTGATGCGCCATCTGTTGGAATAACAAATGCAATGCATGTGTCTCTGTTACCTGCCATTTGGTATGAGATTTGTAAAAGCAGTGTTGAATGTTTGTGATGCGCCATCTGTTGGAAAAATAAATGCAATGCATGTGTCTCTGTTACCTGCCATTTGGTATGAGATTTGTAAAAGCAGTGTTGAATGTTTGTGATGCGCCATCTGTTGGAATAACAAATGCAATGCATGTGTCTCTGTTACCTGCCATTTGGTATGAGATTTGTAAAAGCAGTGTTAAATGTTTGTGATGCGCCATCTGTTGGATAGACGAATGCAGTGCATTTTCTTACTAAAAATGGTTGTGGAATGGCAGAGACACAGCAACTGGACAGACATACAGACAGACCCACAGACACATATCCTTTTACTAAGGTGGATGTTATTGTTTTCTGGCTCTTATTGTAAAGTCATTTGCTTCTGGTTCAAAAATATCCATTCATCTATCCATTATCTAACCCACTGAATCTGAACACAAGGTCACGGGGGTCTGCTGGAGCCAATCCCAGCCAACACAGGGCACAAGGCAGGAACCAATCCCGGGCAGGGTGCCAATCCACCGCAGGGTTCAAAAATATGTAACTAAGAATTTCATGTGAGAGTAATGACTCTATAAGCTTATAAACCTGTAATGTCAAAGGTTATTCTTCGGCTTCCCTACAAATCAGCCAATGCCCAAAGCTACGACGTCACAACAAGGTGGGTGAGCTACAGGTAAACCCTCGATGGAGATTCCTGTCCTGTGTGTAACATTTTACACTCAAACACGTCCCCTCAACCTCTCACAGGAAAGGCAGTTCATAAGACACGCAGGTCTTTTAGATGTAGGAGAGAAATGTAATGCCAGAATTAAAAAAAAAAAATCAACTGTGCCAATGTGCAGGCCAGGCCAGAAACTGTCAAACATCCAGATACCCACAGCAAGCTCAGCGGCCGACTTTCCTGGCAAGAGTAACTTCAAGGCCTCTGGTAACACTGCCTTTGGCCGGGGATCGTGACGCATTCCTGAATCACCTGGCAGACAGCCATGCCAATAACCATGAAATTCCAATGAAGTGAGGTGGTTTCACTGACAGCTATGCCACTCTTTAGCTGACTAATACTGTTTAATATCTTTACACATGAATGCAGACCTCAAAACTCAAACCCAATTAAAGTTCCCATGGAGGTTAGGAGTAGGCACTGACACAGCACGTTGCCACACCCATCACATGACAAACCACCTCAGGACCCCAGATTAGGACCCGAGTGCAGCCATGCGACGGGTGACACCTCCACACCACACAAGTTCAGATGCAATGGAACAGGGTGAGGTTTATTAAGGTTGCTGGAGTGCCAGTCCTGCTGCCAACCCATAAACATGGAAACAAATAAACAAGGATGGCACCATCAAAACGACAGCAAATGTGTACAGTGTAGGTATAAAATGACCTGGATTAAGGCTGGAAGTCTGTCTGCCACCGGCTCGTGATAGCTTCTATCATCCATCCATTTAATGGATCGGCTTAAATCTCATTTTTAGGGCCTACAGCCCACCCCAGGAGAGCTGAGCACAATGTACAAAACAGCTCTGGATTGGGCCCCTTCCCATAATTCAGTTTGGTGCGAATGAGTAAAATGTTTGCTTTAATATCAATTTACTCCATTTATTACCTCAACATGATTTTAATAAAAAAAGACAGCAGGTTGATGGAACACACAGCAAAGCGTTTGACGCTGGTCTTGGAAATTCCCCGAACTGGACAGGAGGCCAAAGTAAATGAAGGATGGACGACTCATTCATGGGAGGTACCAGACCTCCAGGTAGATAGGAATGCTGCTTCATTTCCAGACTCCTCTATGGTTCATTAGTTGTTTTTTTTTTAATTTTCCCTGGAAATTCAAGGGATTATGAAAACAAGGAAGCACTGAGGAGATCTCCACTGGGGCAGCCTGATTCAGAAGTGCCTCACAGGAAGGACCACATGACACCAAAAGTACGTAAAATGTCCTCCAAATCAACACTCTGGGAGCTGGGAGGTGGAGGATGAAGGAAGGGGCTCCTCTGGCATGAAGAAGATAGAGGAAGAGGAGGAGGTCAGAGAAATTACTGTTCAGCCTTTGAGAAAGTAGGAAGTTGGTGTGAACAGACTGAAGGTTAAGTAGATAAGGCATAGTCCTACTCAAGGTGCGTGACAGCAGGGGCAGCAGTTAGCCGAGACAGATCCAGACAAGTGTAAACTTTATTATATTACCGTGTGTGTTATACCCCTGGGGACCACCTTTCCATGTTACCTTCCCTTATATTCCATATTCCTCATGAAATCTTTAGTGTTTGAACTCTGGCCTCTACTGGTTGTATTCTACGTGCAGGACTTGTTCATGAGTGCTGCCCCAAGTCACTCACTCCATTGCTTTGAAAAGTGGGAAGCAAGCTGGAATATCTGGAGAAGAACCTCACAAAAGATACAGAGAAGATGGGACCTCCACACTAGCGGTCACTGAGCCCAAACGGGAATCCAGTCTGCTTGTGCTCTGAGATAGCAGCACTAACTGCTGTGCCACAAAGATGCACTTTAGTCAGTCTGTGATGTGTACATGAACAGTACAAACAGGAGGGTCTCAGAAACACACAGTAAGCATTATTCATCCATCCATCCATTTTCCAACCCGCTGAATCCGAACACAGGGTCACGGTGGTCTGTTGGAGCCAATCCCAGCCAACACAGGGCACAAGGCAAGAACCAATCCCGGGCAGGGTGCCAACCCACCACAGAGTAAGCATTATACATATATATATAGTGCTGTGGTGGGCTGGCGCCCTGCCCGGGGTTTGTTTCCTGCCTTGTGCCCTGTGTTAGCTGGGATTGGCTCCAGCAGACCCCCATGACCCTGTAGATAGGATATAGCGGGTTGGATAATGGATGGATAGATGAATATATATTGTGAGGGACTGCTGGTCGGCACGCCCAAAAGAGTGGAAGGATGGGGGAACGCAGCTACTTTGGGACACTGCCTCCCCCAGGATGGTAGATGGCAATTTCCCTGCAGCATACCAGTGCCCCGGGATATCATGGGATATGGAGTTCGGCTTCACAGCCCTGCTGGGTACCGCCAAGAGACGCTGCAGGGAGACAGGGATTTTTGATTCACGTATAGCCTGGAAGTACTCCTAAGTCACGGTGACGGAAGCCCCGAAGTACAACTGGGACCCGGAAGGATGATATAAAGGACTGTTGGGAACCCAGCAAGCAAGCCGGAGTTGGGAGGGAGTTGACAAAGCTTGCTGGGAGGTGTGGAGGAGAAAATTGTAGTGATTTGTGTGTATTGTTATTGTAATCTACAATTATTACTTGCCTGTGTATGGTGGTTGGGGTGCTTAGAGGCACGAAGGAAAGAATTAAAAAACCTTTCTGTGCTTTTACCTGGTGTCTTGGACGTTTGTCTGTCGGGTTAGAGGAGCGACATCGCCCTCTAGTGTCATAAAATACATATATATATATATATATATATATATATATATATATATATATATATATATATCCATCCATCCATTTTCCATCCATCCATCCATTATCCAACCCGCTGAATCCGAACACAGGGTCACAGGGGTCAGCTGGAGCCAATCCCAGCCAACACAGGGCACAAGGCAGGAACCAATCCCGGGCAGGGTGCCAACTCACCCCAGTATATATATATATATATATATATATATATATATATATATATATATATATATATATATATATATATATATATATATATATATATACTATCTGGCACCCCACGACTCTGCCTGCGTAGTAGTGAAACAGGACAAAGTTCAAAAATCAATAAACAAGCAGGTATCGCTAGCTAAGCGGAGGCGAGTTAAGCTCCAAAACGTGGCCAGAGGTTTGACCAACTCAAACGGAGGTTGGTGCGTGAATCAGGAGGGCTCTGCCCGGCTCCGTACGCCTGACATCATGCTTCTCCCTCTCCTCGGCCCACAATCTCTCTCTCGGATTACCGTAAATACATCGCTCCTGCAAGCAAACTATGATTCTTAGCGCGATGAGAGAAGTCGCAAAATCAACCGGAATGTTCAAGCAAATTCTACAAAAAAACCCGATCAAAATCTGTGAAGTAGTCCTCTTGTTCACTAGCTAAGTGCAGGTAAGGTACACGCCTCAAGGCTGGCACGTGAGTGAGGAGGGAGATCGTCCGGCTCCCCACTCATGACATTATGCTTCCCCTTCCACTTGGCCAGCAGCCTCTGTCTCAGATTAGCGCGAATATATCGCTCCTGTAAGTGAACTATGATTCTTAGTGCGATGAGAGAATTCACAAAATCAACCGGAATGTTCAAGCAAATTCTAGAAAAAAACCTGATCTACATTTCTCATTTGCTAACTAAGAGGAGGTATGGTACACGCCCCGAGGCTGGCGCATGAGTGAGGAAGGCCCTGCCCACCTCCTCTTGGCCCGCTGCATATCTCTTGGATTCGCAAAAATAAATTGGTACCACAAGTGAACTACGATTCTTAGTGTGATGAGAGAAATCGCAAAATCAACCAGAGTGTTCAAGCAAATTCTAGAAAAAAAACCTGATCTAAAGCCATGAAGTAGTTCTCTCGTGAAAAGTGGACAGACAGACATACAAATGTTGGATTTTATATAAATATATTTAGATATAATAATAACATATAAATATATAGATATAATAATAATATATAATATTCATATATATATATATTTATATATAATATATATATATATATATATATATATATATATATATATATATATATATATATATATATATATATATATATATATATATACAGTATATATACTGTATATTTAGATATAGATATGTGAATTTCCCCTTAGGGATTAATAAAGTATCTATCTATCTATCTATCTATCTATCTATCTATCTATCATTATATAGTGTCTTTCCTATCTATCTATCTATCTATCTATCTATCTATCTATCTATCTATCTATCTATCTATCTATCTATCTATCTATCTATCTATCTTGCGACGAGAGACATTTGTGGCATTGCATATCTTAAGTCCCGGAGTGCGTGGCTCCAGGCGGGTGCAGGTACACTTCAGAAGGTGCACATGCCGCTCCATACTGTATTGGGGTCCTTGGCTGATCGCACATTCACTTTGGTCAAGTGCTTTATTCACACCTCGGAGCAGCTGAACGACTGTATCCGCCTCCAATCAGTGCTATAAAGTGAGCCTGTACAGCGAAATTGAGAGAGGAACCACATGAAGCACAGGAAAGAAGACAGAGGGGAGAATAAGTCGAATGTGAACATTTGGGTGGAAACCTGCAGTGAGCATGGCGGAGACAAGACAGGCTGAGCAGTAAGTGATTGGAGCTCTGAGGGGTGTTCCCATTGATCAGTGAAGAAGCAGGGATGTGGAATGAACCTCTCAGGCATCCAGGTAGCGCCATGCCATCATATGGGATGACGGAGGTCTGGTTGTGAGCGTCCCGGAGGGTGCCCGGTCAAGGCTGGCGCAACAGGAATCAAGAGAGTTGGTTGTAGCTGTCGGGGGGGCTCCGTCAGTTGGAAGATCCGCTGGGGAGACTTGCAGTGAAAGACGTGCCGACTATTTTATTTGGATTTTAGATTTGTTGCTTTTATCCTTGGCGATGTTGCCCTCATTTTTTAATGGATGATTTATTTATTGAAGATGCACTGCACTTTAGGACGCTGTTTGTTTTAAAGCAGAGCACTGAAAGACTTTGCAACTACCCTTGCTGACTGTGTGTGTCCTCTTTTTCCCGGCTCAGCCTTGGTCTATGACTATCGACGGTTCCGGGTTCAAGTTGCCGAGGACTGTGGAGCCAACCCGCACCTGTCTAATCCCGCACCCTTTGACCAAGCTGGACCAAATTTGGCCTATTTGCTCTCTTGTACCATATGGACAAGACAGACTGGAATGTAAAATCTTGACCCTGAGGGTCCCATTGATTTTTTATTCATTTCCTGTGTGTTACAGTTTGCACACCAGTGCCACCTGCTGGCTCAGACTAAATGAAACATCTTAACAGACTGAAGCCAGGCCAGCAAGCCAAATGAGCAGAGCGTAACATGACTTACTTGGGCAATGCCACCTGCTGCTAATATACGAAGCCTAAACGAGACTGGAAGGGCAGCGCAACACAAAGGGTCATTGTTTAAATTCTGCTTTGTTGGCTTTTCCCATTGGGATTAATAAAGTATCTATCTATCTATCTATCTATCTATCTATCTATCTATCTATCTATCTATCTATCTATCTATCTATCTATCTATCTATCTATCTATCTATCTATCTATCTATCTATCTATCTTTTCTTCATAATGTAAGCACTACAAACTGTCCGTGAAGAGGACGAGTTGGACATGACAGAGTTCATGGGGGACAACCGCAATTCTGGAATCCATTTGGACCCCAAAAGTATCTCGACATGGGATGGGACAGCTAGCAATGACAACAGGGCCACCATTTAAAAAAACAAAACACATACATAAAACTTTGCTTTTCCTTAACCCATTCTACAAATATACACTGGGCAATGGTGGGCACTTGGACTGGCATACCGACAAACAAATTATTTTCCAAGTATACACAGCTTGCCTTCTGTGTTTGCCCAGTTCACTCAGCTGCTATCAGTGCACAAATATTGTTGAAAAGAGCTGCCACACCCCGACTGCTCCTTTAAAACCTTTTATCAAGCGTGGATTCGATTACGTCAGGCGAATTAAAAAATCCATGGTGACCACAAAAATAGAATGGATCTCACTTCAAGGGGGGAAAAAAAATAATAATTAAAGAAAAAGAGAGTGCCCTTTCTAACAGTTGTGAACAGATTATCGGGTGGCTATGCAATTCCTGGTAAGAAAGACAAGAAGAGACGAAACAAAGATGATTGTAGAAAAGAACTGAAAATTAAGATCCAGCAGGAAGGAGTCCGTCTGTTGTTACCTTCTACGCTTTACAGCTTGAAGGACTTTAAATCACATTGAGGGGGGATTATAAAGCACGTAAGTTCCAGGCTACTTCAGAATACAAAAGGGTGACTTGTTATCAAGTGATATTTACTTTGATTCCAAATGAAGCCTACAAGGCATTGTGAAGAGAGACAGAAAGAAGGAGGGAGCCATCATGAACACACCCTGCACAATTTCACCGCCGGCATTTAAGGACCCAAAGCAGCAGCATCTTCGCCCAAGCAAAGGGGGTCTTTGTTACCTTATGTTCTGTACAGAGGTGTTGGGGGGGGTTAAAGTATATGTGATATTTCCTTAAGCTAAAGAAAAATAGGTGGGGGGGGGGGGTTCGTTGTTGCACCTTTACATGCCATACATGAAAGAAACCATGTGTCATGTGCCACCCCTGAGGTGTGTGGGCTGCTTCTATTTTAATGACTTCTTCTTCCACCAAGATTTGGCCTAATAAGATAGAAAATCTCCTTTTCGGTTTGATTCACAGGGTTGGGTTTTTTTAAAAGCTTGCCGAGCCATGCGAAAGAGGTCTGTGCTCCAGAATAAGGATAATCCAATCAGTTGTGAAGCTGGCCACCAAGCCTTTAAATCCACTTAAGACTTGGATTTTAGAGAACTTGAAGGCATGCAC
The DNA here is from genome assembly GCF_900747795.2 of Erpetoichthys calabaricus. Lineage (NCBI taxonomy): Eukaryota > Metazoa > Chordata > Cladistia > Polypteriformes > Polypteridae > Erpetoichthys > Erpetoichthys calabaricus. The sequence continues at coordinate 8,550,133 of NC_041395.2, forward strand.
GTTATACATTTTACATTCCATATGCAATTTGCTTAGCAGACACTTGTATCCAAAGACGTCAAAATCATCGAGTGTACAGCCGTCTGGAGGTTGGCTCCTTAGGGACAAGGGGACAACACTGATTGTCACAAGTACATTTCTAAATGCATGAAGTCAGTATGACAGGTATATAAATATCTGTGACTTTATTTTGAAATGTAGGAGGGCCCAGCTGCATGGAAGAGGGCTGATGAGGCAGAGGAGTAGGAAGAGAAGAAGAAGCAGCTTTTGAACAGATATTGATCGTTCTTATCCATGATAATCAAATTAGAACATTTATCACGAAATATTTATGATCGAAAAAAATGTTACAGATAAAAAAAAATATTTATACATCTATATTAGATGTATTGATTAAGTCAGGCATCATAAAAAAGAATGAAGTTCACTGTCTCGGAAACAAAAGAAAGACTCGATCTAAGACAAGCCAGCCGGACCGCGCGCACCAATTCATTTGCACCCTGGCACGCACGCCCAGCGAGTAATCCTGTCAAACGCAGTCCCCCCAAACTCCATCTCCCCCCACCCCACCCCTGGCGCGATCATTCGTCAGCCAACCTGTTAGCTTCGCAAGCAGTCGAATTGGACGGAGACTGGCGGAAAACTGCTGTTTATATTGGGGGGGGGGGGGGGGGGGTGTTTGCAGAACCCACTCAGCACACCCCATCGACCGCCCCCACAAATCCCTCATGGCCAGGTGGTGCAATAAACAAGTCGCTTTCTCCCACAGCATCTACCTTCACGCAAGGCAAGACTGGCAGCAGGGTAAAAAAAATAAATTAATAAATAAATAAATTAAAAAGAGCGCGCAGCCCTGCGCTCCGCCAGCCTTCGAGCCGTTTACTTCTGGCAGCCCGCAGGCAGCGCGTGTTGGCGAGCCTTGAGGAAATCGAGCATATATGTCACTTTGCAAAAAAAAAAAAAATAATAAATTAAATAACAAAGGGGCTTACCTTTGAAATCGTCTGGAGTCTGCGCCAGAGTGAATCCACAGGTGATGGGCGACAGCAGCAACAGCAGCACCGAGGTCCACGACATTGTCCGCGTTATTTCTGGGGCGAGTAACAGGTCCGCTTCGTGACGATCCAGCCAGCCAGTCAGCCGCTCGGATGGAAATGGACCCGCTAGGCGGTTTGCGCGCGAGTGCGTCTGTGTGTGTGTGTGTGTGTGTGTGTGCGGGAGCGCGCGGGCTGCGCGAGAGTTTGGCGAACTTTTTTTTTTTAAATTTCTGTACGTCCGTCCGTCCTTTTGTCTTCTTCTCTACAGTGTGGGCTGCAAGAAGCACGAGAGGCACGACAGGCACAGAAGAGAATCAGAAGAAAGTGAAAGAGACGGGGAGGCAGGGATGGGTGGCGCTCCGACCGACACACCCATCGAGCGGGGCTGGCCGGGAGGTAAACTGCTTTGCTTTCTCTTCTTCTTCTTCTTCTTCTTCTTCTTCTTCTTCTTCTTCTTCTTCTTCTTCTTCTTCTCTTTTTTTTGTCACCTCTTACGGCCATCTCACTGCCAACGTGAAATTGGATCTAAACCAGTGATTCTCCAAGTGCCGTGGACCGAGCAGCAAAGATATGAAGGACCACCTAATGCCCGACAGCCACTCATTACGATACATCCCGTTTAATTTCCTGCATGTGTTCACACAGAGTCACTCGTGGTGCAGAGAAGAAGAAGAAGAAGAAGAAAAAGAAGAAGAAGAAGAAGAAGAAGATGCAAATAGTGAACCACCAGGTTACACAAAGCACCTCCTTGTTTTCGAGTGGCTTCACACAGTATTCACTTTCTTCACACTTATTATACCATCACATATCGCTCAGGTGGCCAAGACCTGTCCTATCCTTGGGACATTTAGTTGGGCTAAGTGAAAAAAAAAAAAAAACACCCAACCCAGGGCACTCATTACACCTAAATCATTGATAAATGGAGTCATATCAACACTCTCACATACATAACAACCTCTTGGCACAAAGGGGCACAGACCTTTTAAAAATGTCTGCCTCATATTCCTTAATTGCTCTGTCAGAAGAGACCTGGTCTCCTGCAATGGTCACTTAGTTCTTTGCTTTCCTTGCAATATGCTAACTAACAAAAAGATCAGGAGTGGTGTCCCCTGGGCTTTCTCGTATACTCTATTGCTATTGTGAATTTCCCCTTGGGATTAATAAAGTATCTATCTATCTATCTATCTATCTATCTATCTATCTATCTATCTATCTATCTATCTATCTATCTATCTATCTATCTATCTATCTATCTATCTATCTATCTATCTATCTATCATATAGTGCTTTTTCTATCTATCTATCTATCTATCTATCTATCTATCTATCTATCTATCTATCTATCTATCTATCTATCTATCATATAGTGCTTTTTCTATCTATCTATCTATCTATCTATCTATCTATCTATCTATCTATCTATCTATCTATCTATCTATCATATAGTGCTTTTTCTATCTATCTATCTATCTATCTATCTATCTATCTATCTATCTATCTATCTATCTATCCATCCATCCATCCATCTTCCAACCCGCTGAATCCGAACACAGGGTCACGGGGGTCTGCTGGAGCCAATCCCAGCCAACACAGGGCACAAGGCAGGAACCAATCCCGGGCAGGGTGCCAACCCACCGCAGTCTATCTATCTATCTATCTATCTATCTATCTATCTATCTATCTATCTATCTATCTATCTATCTATCATATAGTGCTTTTTCTATCTATCTATCTATCTATCTATCTATCTATCTATCTATCTATCTATCTATCTATCTATCATATAGTGCTTTTTCTATCTATCTATCTATCTATCTATCTATCTATCTATCTATCTATCTATCTATCTATCTATCTATCATATAGTGCTTTTTCTATCTATCTATCTATCTATCTATCTATCTATCTATCTATCTATCTATCATATAGTGCTTTTTTTCTATCTATCTATCTATCTATCTATCTATCTATCTATCTATCTATCTATCTATCTATCTATCTATCTATCTATCATATAGTGCTTTTTCTATCTATCTATCTATCTATCTATCTATCTATCTATCTATCTATCTATCCATCCATCCATCCATCTTCCAACCCGCTGAATCCGAACACAGGGTCACGGGGGTCTGCTGGAGCCAATCCCAGCCAACACAGGGCACAAGGCAGGAACCAATCCCGGGCAGGGTGCCAACCCACCGCAGTCTATCTATCTATCTATCTATCTATCTATCTATCTATCTATCTATCTATCTATCTATCTATCTATCATATAGTGCTTTTTCTATCTATCTATCTATCTATCTATCTATCTATCTATCTATCTATCTATCTATCTATCTATCTATCATATAGTGCTTTTTCTATCTATCTATCTATCTATCTATCTATCTATCTATCTATCTATCTATCTATCTATCTATCTATCTATCATATAGTGCTTTTTCTATCTATCTATCTATCTATCTATCTATCTATCTATCTATCTATCTATCTATCATATAGTGCTTTTTCTATCTATCTATCTATCTATCTATCTATCTATCTATCTATCTATCTATCTATCTATCTATCTATCTATCTATCTATCATATAGTGCTTTTTCTATCTATCTATCTATCTATCTATCTATCTATCTATCTATCTATCTATCTATCTATCATATAGTGCTTTTTCTATCTATCTATCTATCTATCTATCTATCTATCTATCTATCTATCTATCTATCTATCTATCTATCATATAGTGCTTTTTCTATCTATCTATCTATCTATCTATCTATCTATCTATCTATCTATCTATCTATCTATCTATCTATCTATCTATCTATCTATCATATAGTGCTTTTTCTATCTATCTATCTATCTATCTATCTATCTATCTATCTATCTATCTATCTATCTATCTATCTATCTATCTACTCAGATATGGGGATGAATATTTGAGGAGTTCTCCCCGTGTCTTTGCTCCGGTTTCCTCCCTCAGTCCAAAGACATGCAAGTTTGGTGCTTTGGCGATTCTGAATTGTCCCCAGTGTGTGCTTGTTGTGTGGGTGTGTGTGCCCTGCGGTGGGCTGGCACCTTGCCCTGGATTTATTCCTGCCTTGCACCCTGTGTTGGCTGGGATTGGCTCCAGTAGACCCCCGTGACCCTGTGTTAGGATATAGCAGGTTGGATAATTACTGACTGACTGACTGACTGATGTACATTAAAGAACCATCAAGAACAAATCAAATCAAATCAATAATATAATGAACAATTATTATTAAAGTTGACTCTGCAGCTGCCTGAATAAGAGGTAAAGCACCACTTTTGGTTAACAGAAATAGCCCAAAAGTTGATAGAAATCTACATTTTGTACCTAACACTTCTATGCAAAATTTGGTTGACCAAAGTGAAAGTGTACTCATGTTATTGTGTTTACACAAACACATCCATCCATTTTCTAACCCAGGGGGTCTGCTGGAGCCAATCCCAGCCAACACAGGGCGCAAGGCAGGAAACAAACCCCGGGCAGGGCGCCAGCCCACACACACACACACACGGGACAATTTAGGATCGTCAATGCACCAAACTTGCATGTCTTTGGACTGTGGGAGGAAACCCACGCAGACATGGGGAGCACAAGCAAACTCCACACAGGGAGGACCCGGGAAGCGAACCCACCTTACTGCAAGGCAGCAGCACTACCACTGTGCCACCGTGCCGCCCATATATATATATATATATATATATATATATATACAGTATATATTATATCTAAATATGTATATATATGAATATTATATACTGTATTATTATCTGTGGTGGGTTGGCACCCTGCCCGGGATTTGTTCCTGCCTTGTGCCCTGTGTTGGCTGGGATTGGCTCCAGCAGACCCCCCGTGACCCTGTGTTCGGATTCAGTGGGTTGGAAAATGGATGGATGGATATATTATTATATTTAAATATATATATATATATATATATATATGCATATTATATATTTTAATTATATCTATATATATATGAATATTATATATTATCATTATATCTAAATATATTTATATAAAATTCAACACCTGTTTGTCTGTCTGTCCACTTTTCATGAAGAGAAATACTTCATGGATTTAGATCGGGTTTTGTTCTAGAATTTGCTTGAACACTCCGGTTGATTTTGCGACTTCTCTCATCGCGTTAAGTATCACAGTTCGCTTGTGGTACCGATTTATTTGTGAGAATCCGAGAAATACGCAGCGGACCAAGAGAAGGTGGACGGGGCCTTCCTCACTCATGCGCCAGCCTCGGGGCGTGTACCATACCTCCTCTTAGTTAGCGAATGAGAGGACTACTTCACGGATGTACAGTACATCAGGTTTTTTTCTAGAATTTGCTTGAACAGTCCGGTTGATTTTGCGACTTCTCTCATCGCGCACACACGCCACACACAGACATAATTCCAAAAATGGTATTTTTGGACTCAGGGAGGTCTAAAACGTTGAGATTCATCAAAATCTTGACATCAAATTTTTGGATGATTCCACTACTTTACCTAAACTTCGTATACGAGAAAGTAAAACAGGAAGGTGAAGTTGACCTGATATCGAGTTTTGGGTTTCCTTCGTTCTTCTTCATTTTGCTATTGTCAGATGTGATGGCACTGCACTGTGGCCTCCATGATTCTTAAACAGGAAGAAATTTGAAACAACTACAAGTCTTCCTAGAGCTGGCTGTCTGACCAAACTGGGCAATCAGGGAGAAGTGAAGCTGACCAAGAACCTAACTGTCACTGTGTGGGGATGAGAGAAACTTCCAGAAGGACAGGCACCACTGCAACCCTGCGCTGATCTGTTGTCCAGACGGCACATTGAAACTTGCTTGGAATTTACAAAAAGGCCACCTAAAGGACCACCAGACCACGAAAAACAAACTTCTCTGGTTTGAGTAAACCGACATTAAACTGGTCGGCCTCACGTTTTTAAGGGAACCGGCCACCACTCATCATCAGTGCAATACCATTCTGACAGGGAAGCACGGTGGTGGACGGCGTCATGCTGTGGATTTGTTTATTAGCGGCAGGGACAGGGTGGGGGGGGGGGGGGGGGCACTGGACAGGATGAAGGGAAACGTGACGAGAGCAAAGCCCAGCAATATCCATAATGAAAACCTGCTGTAGAGCACTGTGGGCCTCAGACTGGGCTGAGGGGTTCGCCTTCCAACAGGACTAAGCAATGACAATGCAGGAGACAGTTAGGAACGTCACTGTGAATGTTCTTGAGGGTCCTGGACAGAGCTCCAACTTGAACTCATTTCTGAAGAGATCAGAAGACAGCTGACAGTCTCCATCTGTCCTGACGGACCTTGATTGGATCGGCGCAGAAGATTGTCAGACATTCCTCATATCCAGGGGCCTTATTTTATCAAAAAAGGAGCTTGAAATGTGCGTTTGGAACAGAAAAACTTGACAGGCTAACGTGTGTCTGTTCACGGCAACTCTGACCCACGCGTGCACAACATTTCAGAGAAACTGGGCAAAGACGAACGTGCAAAAGTCATAATCTCAATCTTCAAAATTCTCGGTGACATTAGTAATTCTTTCAATTCCACGTGAATAAAGTCCTTAAGGCCACCTGAGTTATGACTATGTGGGGAAAACGTGTTTAAGTGGTGAGAAAGAAAGCTGTTTGTGGCAATGTGACTCAAACCTCAATGAGTCAATAAGAAAATGTGTGGATGAGATATTAGCTAACCTCGCCAGCACAATGAACGCGTTTATTAGTGAGGTCACCGGGAGCCACAGCCCACCCCGAAAAGGCAGGACTCGTCCCCGGATGGGCCGACACTTCATCACAGAGTTCATGTAGAGACGTGGACCTACTGGCTAAAGCACTGGATCTGCCAGCTCAATCCCAGACTCACGGGGTGACGCTTGGCGAGTCACTTGGTATGCCCACCTGAGCTCTGGTTGTCCTGTATTGCTACAAATTGTAGGGTAGACTTTTCACTGTTGAAAGTCAAGTCAAATTTATTTATATATATTTATATAACACTTTTCAAACCACTAGTTGACTGAGGTGCTTTTAGAACAATGAAAATCAACAACAGCTAAGGACAAAAGAGCAAAAACACCCAATAGATTAAAAGAAAAGGATACAAAAATGCAAAAGCAACACACAGGCACCGAAAAATAAGTCTTATATATTAAGAGAGTGAAACAACAGAGCTGAGCTGGACTGGCGATGGAGCCAAATAAGCAAGTGATTTGAGATGTGAGTTAAAATAATCAATCGTGGGAGCTCAGCTCCACGACAGAGAAGTCACCGTCACCCCTCGGCTCGGCTTCAAGCGTCTGCCTGGGACAGAAAGTCGGAATCGAGTAGGGGATCTGAGGGGCTGTCTGACGGAGAGGCGAGAGCAGACCACGTGGGGGGGGGGGGGGGGGCTAACACGGGGGAAATGGGGTGACCCCCCTTAATGGTAGGCAGCAGCAACTGGAATTCATTGTAGTCGGGACAGAGAGGAGCACCGCTTCGTATCTGAACATTTCTGAGGTTTCTCACATTTATGTTTTATGGCTTTTCCTGTGTTAATTCTTATGTTTCTGTTATTTCTTATTTCTTATGATGTGTCTCTTTTTTATTTCTTATATTTCTTATGATATTTCTTATGTTGTGTTACTAATGTTTTATATTTTTTATGTAATTTCTTATTTTGTATGCTTCTTATCTTATGTTTTTTACGTTATTTTTTATGTTTCCTATGTCTTTTATGATTTTTCTTATATTTATGTTATTTCTTATATTTATGTTGTTTCTTTTGTTATTTCTTATGTTATGTTTTTTATGTTATTTTTTATGTTTCCTGTGTCTGTTGTTTCTTATGTTATTCTTATTTTTCTTATGTTTATGCTTATGTTATTTCTTATATTTATATTATATAAATATAAATATAATAATTTATATTATTTCTTATGTTATTTCTTATGTGTCTTATGTTATTTTTTTATTTATTATGTTTCCTATGTCATGTTCTTATGTTTCTTATCTCAATTGTCCTGGTTCTTATGGTATTTCTTATATCATGTTTCTTGTTATTTATGTTTCTTATTTTCTTTTGTTTTTTCTTATATTTATGTTATGTTTCTTTTTGTATTTCTTATGTTTCTTTTGTTGTTTCTTTTGTTGTTTTTTATGTTATTTCCTATGTCTCTTATGTCTCTTATCTCAATTGTCCTGTTTCTAATGTTATTTATGTTTCTTATGTTATTTCTTATATTTATGTTTCTAATATTATTTATGGGGCGGCATGGTGGCGCAGTGGGTAGCGCTGCTGCCTCGCAGTTGGGACACCTGGGGACCTGTGGTTCGCTTCCCGGGTCTTCCCTGTGTGGAGTTTGCATGTTCTCCCCGTGTCTGCGTGGGTTTCCTCCGGGCGCTCCGGTTTCCTCCCACAGTCTAAAGACATGCAGGTTAGGTGGATTGGCGTTTCTAAATTGGCCCTAGTGTGTGCTTGGTGTGTTTGTGTGTGTCCTGTGGTGGGTTGGCACCCTGCCCAGGATTGGTTCCTGCCTTGTGCCCAGTGTTAGCTGGGATTGGCTCCGGAAGACCCCCGTGACCCTTTGTTCGGATTCAGCGGGTTGGAAAATGGATGGATGGATATTATTTATGTTTCTTATCTTATCTTTCTTTTGTTTTTTTCTTATATTTATGTTATGTTTCTTTTTGTATTTCTTATGTTTCTTATGTTTTTTATGTTATTTTTCTTATGTTATTTCCTGTGGTGGGTTGGCACCCTGCCCAGGATTGGTTCCTGCCTTGTGCCCTGTGTTGGCTGGGATTGGCTCAAGCGGACCCCCGTGACCCTGTGTTCGGATTCAGCGGGTTGGATAATGGATGGATGGATGTTATTTCCTATGTCTCTTATGTTTCTTACCTTAATTGTCCTGGTTCTTATGGTATTTCTTATATCATGTTTCTAATGTCATTTATGTTTCTTCTGTTTTTCTTATATTTATGTTATGTTTCTTTTGGCATTTCTTATGTTTCTAATGTTATTTATGTTCCTCATGTCATTTCTTATCTTTCTTATGTTAATTCTTCTGTTTCTTATGGCATTTCTTATATCATATTCTATCGTTTCTTATGTTTTTTCCTATATTTATGTCAGTCATTGACCAACCCGCTATATCCTAACTACAGGGTCACACGGGTCTGCTGGAGCCAATCCCAGCCAGCACAGGGTGCAAGGCAGGAAACAAACCCCGGGCAGGGCGCCAGCCCACTGTAGGGCACACACACCCACACACACCAAGCACACATCAGGGACAATTAAGGGTGTCTTTGGATGGCGGGAGGATACCGAAGCACCCGAAGGAAACTCCACGCAGGGAGGACCCGGGAAGCGAACCCAGGTCTCCTTATATTTCTTATATTGTGGCTTATGTTTTTATGTTATCTTTCTTATGTTATTTATGTTTCATATGTAATTTCTTATGTTTCTTATTTCTTCTCTTTCTTATGTTAATTTTTCTGTTTCTTAAGCTATTTCTTATGTTTCTATTGATTTTTCTTATATTTATGTTATGTTTCTTATATTATGTCCTATGTTTTTATGTTCTTTCTTATTTCTTCTCTTTCTTTTGTTTTTCTTATGTTATTTCTTTTTTTTTTCTTTTTTATCTTTTTGTCGACTGTATTAATCCCTGAGTGTGAATTGTCTTTTCTGTATGACCGTCAGAGGTCAGAGCACAGGGTCAGCTCTTCAGGCCGAGGGTCTTGTTCAAGGCCCTAATGAATGACAATAAAGATCTATCTATCTATCTATCTATCTATCTATCTATCTATCTATCTATCTATCTATCTATCTATCTATCTATCTATCTATCTATCTATCTATCTAATGGCGTAGGATCCCTTCTGGTAGTAACAGGATTTGATCCACCACTTTATTATATTTCTTATTTTTCTTATGCTCTTTCTTGTGTGTTTTTTTGGTCATATTATGTTTCTAAGTTTCTTATGAGTGGCACACACCAGTACAGCGGGCATTACAGCAGAAAATAAAACTCGAATCAGCTTCTGCAGTTCATTAAGAAGCAGATGTGGTTGAAGTTGAGTGACGGCCCTAAGCTGATAAAAGCGACTTTTCTCAGGTTTGAATCAATCAAGACCTGAACTCGTATTTCTCACGCATCTCAGGATTACTGCTAAGAATTGCACTAAAGGTCCGACCAGGAGCCTCAGAGTAGGACACGAGACGCAGTTATGAGGCGTCCTCCACCCCAGTGCCTGTCTGAGAACAAGTGATGTCACAAATTTATGGAACCCTGAGCCGTAAAGTGGTCCTCATAATGGCGTTTCGTAGTTTTCTCGGGAACTGTGGTGATGTAATTTTCTGTTACTAACGCTATGACTTTATCACAAAGATAATAGTAATAATAATTTTATTTACATGACACTGCCATTAAACTGATGATCATGCGTCACCGATTTCCCAGTCATGTACACTAAAATAATGCGCTTAGTTTGCCTGAGCTGGCTGTGTTACCAGGGGTCCAGACATGAGGTGTGTCTTCAGACTTCTGTGTGTGGTCAGGACGAAAGCTGCAGGTGCATTCACAAGACCTTGGGAACAAAGATATTATTTAAAAATAAGGAAGTGACGTAAACGTGTGAGGTTTTAAAATCAGAAAACTGAACAACTTCAGAAAAAGGAGGACGGAAGTGAGCCCAAAAGTCTCACGTACAAAAATCAGGCAGCCGACACTGCAGAAAACTTGAGGAACTCCGCAGAACATTTACAGTGGAATTCAGTGCGTATTCAGAGCCCCTCACGTTTGGCACACTTTATTGGGTTGTAGGTTTCATTTAAAATGGGTAAATGTGCCATTTAGGACAATCGAGTGACACTCAGTGATGCATAATAACAAAGTGAGAGCAACTTATCAGTAAGGTTTGCAAATTTATTTAACATGAAAAAGTGAAATCTCAATCTCATCCTGCCCTGCGAGTATCCGTATAGGGGTCCTGCCATTGTGTGTACTGAGGAGACTATGACCACCACCATCTGTACTTCCAAACTGGGTGGAGATGCCCATCCATCTCTGTCCTTCCATTCTGGCCTCCTCATCTTGGTAAGGAATCAGTTTTCATCTGAATCGGGATGCCAGAGCATCAATCAGGGCACTCACTGTATACACACACTGAAGTGAAAATAATGAAACTGCTGTCTCTTTCCTTGCTGTCTGCTAATTCTGCCTCCCATTTGTTCATGGCTCCTTCCAAAATGGCTCTACAAGCTCTCATCGGCCTTCAGCACCGCCTGCCTTCCACTTCGACCTCATGTTTCAGGTGAAAGGTAGCAGCATCTGTGCTCACTGTCCCTAAATCTGTAAGCTGATCAAAACTAGGATTTGAAG